>NC_091173.1:5288040-5340540 GCF_040958095.1 Procambarus clarkii
CCTGTTCTACCAGTGCCTATCAGCACAGAGCCATCAGCAAAGACATAGGATTCAGTCGGTTTGAGAATTTGAAGACGACTGTCAATAGCTTCTAATGTTATACATCTCAAAATGTCAGTGTTATACATTTGTTTTACACTGATGGGGGTATAATGCAGAGAGACTCCTACATCTTTCCAAGGGAGAATATAGTGAACAGTTTTATCAGGGTTAAGAGACACATTCAGTTTCAGAAGATTATAGGCACAACAACTGAGCCACTGTACACTGTAGGGAGCTTTTTTGCGGCGGATTGCGGGAACAGTCAGAATTGTTTAGAATGGATCTCAATTTAATTTGGATAGAGCTGGGGGGACCATTATTTTTCAAAGTTTTGGCGCAAAACATAGTACTAAATAGAACTATTCTTTCGTAAATGGAAGGTAAGTTTAGTTCCTTTCTCATGTTAACAATTCTGACAGTTCTAGGACAACCCAAGATGATGCGCATGGCATCATTCTGTACTACATCTAGGCCTTGTAATTCAGAGTAATGTTTTCCTTATGGCGAGGAAGCCAAGCGTGTGAACAAGGCGGGGGGGGGGGGGTGTAAGAGGGTAGGTGTGTCAACAATAAGAGTGGTGGCTGGGTCTCCTATGATCCCCGGGTCGGTAATTTGAGGGTGTGAGTGGACCAAATAGGTTGTCTGTGACGTGATCCCATCTGAGCCGCTTACCTCGGCTTACCTTCCCTCCCCGCTCTCCCTCTCTCTCTCTCTTTCGTCCTGCCGCCATTTCTCTTCTAACCTGTTCCTCTGGCTCCACCTGGTTATTTTTCCATGTTTATGCTGCGTCTTCTTTTTCTCACATGGGGTCAGTTTTTGTATGAATTTGGATTAAAATGTGCGGGGGCTGGAAATGTATAATTACTGGGTACTCTCTCTCATGTATTTTTTTTTTTTAAATTTTGCCCCGAGGGGCGAGTTTATTGGGCAGCGCCACTCATCTTGTGAGTGAACATACCGCCATAGCAGAATGTACAACACTCCCCAATAGGAAGAAAACCCGCTGGGTTGTTCATCCTGTCACTTGTACCCAGACACAGCTGGGACTTGCTTAACTGTCTCAAGTGAACAGCTCCTCAAACAAGAAGATTAACATTTATCAACCCTTAAAAGCTTACGTTATCTTGCGGGTGCAAAATGGGGAAATCTTTTAAGAACAGTATCAATATTTGACAAATAGTGTTTTCCTAACTCAAACAATGTGGGGTTTATTATTCTACCAGTATTCCTAATGTCTCTCAGGTGTTCACATTCACGTAGATAGTGGTCAAGGCGGTGTCCATCACTCTCACCACAGATTCTGCAACTTCGCTGATCAACTGTTGTTTCCATTCCAAATCTCCATGGATATTTGTATCCAAGACGGATTCTCGCTATTACAGATTCTCTTACTCGTCGTCCTCCTCTTCGGCCATACTGATTGGGATTGCCAGCTGCAACCATGTTGTACCATCGTACAGATTCACTGGTTTGTGCTTCTATCCTCCTTTCCTCAGTTACCTTGTCACGGTGATGTTGCCTGATAATACCTCTAATTTGTAGTTGAGTCTTGGGTATGAAGTATTCAATATGGTCTCCTTCAGGCGCCTTCAGCAGCCAGCACATCTGCTCGTTCATTCCCACATATTCCAACATGGGAGGGGATCCACAGAAACTTGATGACTCTTCCCTGATTGGTAAGTACTCTCACAGCTCTCTTGATTTCAGCGACTATTGCAAGATTTTCTGCCTGATTTTTACTTAGGCTTTGCAGTGCTGCTTTTGAATCGGTGCAAATCACTGCACCATTAGTGTTCCGTTCAAGAAACCTTAACGCCATAACAATGGCAGTTAGCTCTGCTTGCGTTGAAGAGGCATAGTTCTCAATACGTGCTTTTTCTTCATTTCTGCGTTGGAAGGTATTATCCTTGATTACCGTGTATGCTGCACCAGCCCTGCCATTGATAGGATTAGATGACCCGTCAGTGTAGATTTGATCTAGTTCTCAGTATTTACACGTGTGTGAGAGTGGTTGGGTGAGTGTGAGGGTGACTGCCTCGGTGGTGGTGGAGGGGGCGCGCCAACAGCCCGTGTAGGAGCTACATCTGATTACACTGGCCAGGTGGTGATTGTGTGGCAGCAGTAAATAAGGTTAACTGTCTCCCACACCTGTCCCCCCCCCCCCTGCCAGTTGTCCCAGACGGTGGCAACCCTCCTACACCTTAGGTCAGGGACCAGTCTCCACACTCGTCCCTGACCAGTCTGTCACACAATAAGTGTATGGAACACCACTGGACAAAGACCATATATTCACATGATATATTGGTGAATCAGATGCCTTTGTGTGGCGCATGGTGATGGGGCTCTGATTGTTAGCCTTATGTGCCTTTGTCCTCATATTGGCATCCTTAGTCATATTGTTGAATATCCCGCACTCTTGACGGTGCTACACACCTCCCCGGCTTGCTGCTGCCTTTTGATAATTACTTACTTATTCACATTATATTTTGTTATGGACTGTCGAATAGGAGAATAGACACACACACACACACTACAAATTGTGAAAAGCTTTACAAAATTCTGATAAATAAATAAATTTATGGGCGTTGTTGACAAAAGTCTGAGGTGAGGACCACGTAAAGAACCTATGAGCAAGGAGCCTATGCTACACTTTGCAATTTCAGAATTGCTTTTATATACTTGGATGGAGAAATACTAAATAAATTGTTCACAACTGTTAGTAGACCAAAGCTGGAATATGCAGCTGTTGTGTGGTGTCCATATCTTAAGAAGCACACCAACAAACTGGAAAAGGTGCAAAGACATGCCACTAAGTGGCTCCCAGAACTGAGGAACAAGAGTTACGAGGAAAGGTTAGAGGCATTAAATATACCAAAACTAGAAAATTGAAGAAAGAGGCGATATGATCACTACGTACAAAATACTAACGGCAATCTACAAAATTGATACGGAAGAATTCTTGACAACTGGAACTGAAGACCATGTGGGCAAAGATTTAAACTAACTTAACAAAACTGTCGGAGAAATATAAGAAAATTCACTTTCCTAAACAGAGTGGTGGACGGTTGGAAGAAATTAGTTGATGTTATAAAAAATTTCATTGTATACCTACCATGGAAAATATACAAATACAAAAAGATGATGGCCGCGCCCTTCTGGTTTGATGTTTCAGTGTAGAAGGTGGACCTTAGGCTCTAAACCTCAGCTCGCACTAATATTGTGTTTCAACATGAAAATGACCTAATTGGTACTGTGTCAGAAGAATGGTTTAGGCGAGATATGATGAGTGACGCCGTGTGTGTCCCTCACCTGGTGGAGTGACGCCGTGTGTGTCCCTCACCTGGTGGAGTGACGCCGTGTGTGTCCCTCACCTGGTGGAGTGACGCCGTGTGTGTCCCTCACCTGGTGGAGTGACGCCGTGTGTGTCCCTCACCTGGTGGAGTGACGCCGTGTGTGTCCCTCACCTGGTGGAGTGACGCCGTGTGTGTCCCTCACCTGGTGGAGTGACGCCGTGTGTGTCCCTCACCTGGTGGAGTGACGCCTTCCTTGTAGCAGTGGGCCCTCACCCCCACCCTCACCCCGGCCCTCCCTCCCTCTTATTACTGGCCACGCTTTAACTTGTCTTCCCGCTCACCACCATCACGTGGTGGAGGGCTCTCTCTACTGGGCCCCGCCTCGCTCTTACTCCCCACACCCTCACCCCGACCACGCCCTCTCCTTCACCACGCCCTCACCACGCCCTCATCCCACCCTCACCTTCACCACGCCCTCTCCCTTACCACGCCCTCGCCACCGCCGTTGTGCAGAGTTGCATGGTGATGATGCCAAGTGTTGGGGCTAAAAAGTGTTAAGGTGGTGGAGGCGTTAATATGTGTGAGAGAAGGAGCAGTGGACGGGACGGGAGGCCACCACCGTGATGGCTGTGTGGGAGGGCACGCCTCTCCCACAGTTGACAGTCCAGGCACCAGCAGCAGCAGCAGCAGCTGCAGCTGCAGCAGGAGGCAGAGGTGCACACACAAGCAGGCTACAGCATGCATGCCGGCACACTGACGCTGGGACAGCAGGGGCAGGAGCAGCAGCAGGAGGCCAGCACATTAAAGTAGGCCATGGGGCAGACTTCAGCAAGTGGAGGAGCAGGAACAGTTGGCCAGCAGCAGCAGCAGCAGCAGACTGGTGTAGGAGCAGAAGAGGGGCCGCTGCTCCTTCCAACAGTTACTGATCAATACTGCCGCTCCTCCCTCTGACAGTGTGCTCTTGGTGGTGGTGGTCACCATCATGGTGCTCACCACCATCATGGTGCTCACCACCATCATGGTGCTCACCACCATCATGGTGCTCACCACCAACATGGTTATCTTGACAGCATTTCGGGGCTTAGCGTCCCCACGGCCCGGTCCTCCACCAGGCCTCCTTTTTGTTACACACCCCTAGGAAGCAGCCCGTAGCAGCTATCTAACTCCCAAGTACCTATTTACTGCTAGGTAACAGGGGCATCAGGGTGAAAGAAACATTATTGGCTATTTGTCTCCGCCTCTACCGGGGATCGAACCCGGAACCTCTGGACTAAGAATCCGAAGCGCTGTCCACTCATTTGACTTGCCAGCACAAAACATGGATTATTGACGTGTGTGGTGTGAAGGGCTATACTTTTCCCACACCAACCCTGGCCCCCCCACACACCCACACCAACCCTGGCCCCCCCCCCCCCACACACCCACACCAACCCTGGCCCCCCCCCACACACCCACACCAACCCTGCCCGCCCCCCACACACCAACCCTGCCCCCCCCCCCCACACACCCACACCAACCCTGGCCCCCCACACACCCACACCAACCCTGGCCCCCCCCCACACACCCACACCAACCCTGGCCCCCCCCCACACACCCACACCAACCCTGGCCCCCCCCCACACACCCACACCAACCCTGGCCCCCTCCCACACACCCACACCAACCCTGGCCCCCCACACAC
Source organism: Procambarus clarkii (assembly GCF_040958095.1). Taxonomy (NCBI): domain Eukaryota; kingdom Metazoa; phylum Arthropoda; class Malacostraca; order Decapoda; family Cambaridae; genus Procambarus; species Procambarus clarkii. Next base: position 5,293,057 of record NC_091173.1, read on the forward strand.
CCACACCAACCCTGCCTGCCCCCCACACCAACCCTGCCCGCCCCCCACACACCCACACCAACCCTGGCCCCCCACACACCCACACCAACCCTGGCCCCCCCCCACACCCACACCAACCCTGGCCCCCCCCACACACCCACACCAACCCTGGCCCCCCCCACACACCCACACCAACCCTGGCCCCCCCCCACACACCCACACCAACCTTGGCCCCCCACACACCCACACCAACCCTGCCCCCCCCCACACACCCACACCAACCCTGGCCCCCCCACACACCCACACCAACCCTGGCCCCCCCCACACACCCACACCAACCCTGGCCCCCCCACACACCCACACCAACCCTGGCCCCCCCCCCCCACACACACCAACCCTGCCCCCCCACACACCCACACCAACCCTGGCCCCCCCCACACACCCACACCAACCCTGGCCCCCCACACACCCACACCAACCCTGGCCCCCCCACACACCCACACCAACCCTGGCCCCCCCACACACCCACACCAACCCTGGCCCCCCCACACACCCACACCAACTCTGGCCCCCCATAGCCCCCACATTCCTCCACAACCTCTGGATCAATTCCCGCTCCTCCCTCCCTGCCTCCCTGCCTGCCCGCCCGCCTGCCCACAAGGTGTTGGTGTACAAGTGACCAGGACAAAGGTCAGTGCCACAGTAGTGGATGGGTTGTGGGTAGTGGAGCCGAGCGTTTATCACCACACTGACCAAACCTCTCACGTCCTGCTGCTTGTTACTGAAGGTGAGAGGTGGTTGGTAGTGATGACGGATGGTGGTAGTGTAGGAAGATGTGGAGTGGTAGCTGAGAGGGGAAGGCAGTGTTTGTGTGAGTGGTGGTGGTGGTGCTCGTAGTGGTCCCGTGTAAGGCTCAGTCTACAACAAGTGTGACATTGTTGACAGTATGAGCCAGTGAGGCAGAGCCTCGCCAGGCAGACGTGCACCACACGACTACTACTACTAGTCTAGTATCATAGGGAATATTATGTGTTCACTCTTCACTCTTCATCACATTAGATGTGATGAAGAGTGAAGAGAGGTGGGGTGGTTGTGGTGATGTCAGATCAGTAGTTAGTGAGGCCAGTGGGTGAGAGTTAAGTGGAGGTCAAGTGGTAATTACCCACGTCGTCTTCCATTGACCTTAACAACCAACGTTGTTGAAGTTGAAGAAGGAAGAAATTAACGGAAATGCTTAAGCAGACACGACTCTCCATACAAAGAAGAAATAATTACAACAGGGAGAGTGAAGAAATTGAACAGAGACTGAAGCATTCCTGTCAGACTGAAGAAAGGCAACTTGAACAGAAAGCAATTCAAGAAGTAAAGAAAACCCCAAAATATTTCTTCACATATGCTAAATAAAAAGCAAAAACCACTGCCAGTATTGGACCTATTCGTATTAGTGAAGGTTCATACACTGAGGATGACAAAGAAATTAGTGAAATCCTAAAAAACAGTATGAGGACATGTTTAGCACTCCGATACACAGCATGAAAGTGGAAGATTCGGACAATTTCTTTGAGTGATATCCAAACACCTGTAAAAATAACTGATATCAACACGAGCGAAGCAGATTTTGAAAGGGAAATTGAAAGCATGCCCATGCACTCAGCCCCGGGTCCAGACTCATGGAATTCAATATTTATAAAGAAATGCAAAGTGCCAGTAGCACAGACACTCAGTATAGTGTGGAGGAAGAGCGTGGACACGGGAGATACCAGATGCGCTTAAAGCAGCAGACATTGCCCCTCTACACAAGGGTGGTAGCAAAGCATTGGCAAAGACTCATAGACCAGTTGCACTAACGTCCCACATAATATAAGTATTTGAGAGAGTGATCAGGAGTCAGGTCACTAGATTCATGGAGACCAATGACCTCCACAACCCAGGCCAACATGGATTTAGAGCAGGAAGATCATGCCTCTCACAGCTACTTGACCATTATGACAAAATCACCGAAGCATTAGAAGAAAAACAGAATGCAGATGTTGTATACACAGACTTTGCAAAGGCATTCGACAAATGTGACCATGGAGTGATTGCACACAAAATAAGGTCAATGGGTATAATTGGTAAAATAGGACGCTGGATACTCAATTTCCTGTCGAACAGAACACAGAGTAACAGTCAATCAAATAAAATCGAGTCCAAGCGTAGTTAAAAGCTCTGTACCTCAAGGTACAGTCCTTGCACCACTGCTGTTCCTTATTTTCATATCTGATATAGACAAAAATACAAGTCACAGCTTCGTGTCATCCTTTGCAGATGATACAAAAATCAGCATGAAAATTACCTCTGCTGAAGACATTGAAAAACTACAAACAGACGTTAACAAAGTTTTCGATTGGGCAGCAGAAAATAACATGATGTTTAACGGTGATAAATTCTAGGTACTCAGATACGGCAAAAATGAGGATCTGAAACATAATACAGGGTACAAAACACAATCGAGTCTGCCCATAGTAGGAAAACAGCATGTCAAGGATTTAGGAATAATGATGTCTGACGACCTAACGTTTAGGGAGCATAACCAAGCAAATATCGCGTCAGCCAGAAAAATGATAGGATGGATTACGAGAACTTTCAAACCCAGAGATCCCATCACAATGGCTGTACTCTTCAAATCACTTGTGTTGTCCCGTCTTGAGTACTGCTCAGTACTCACTTCCCCCTTCAGAGCAGGAGAGATTGCTGAAATAGAGGGAATACAGAGAACATATATGGCACGCATAGACGAGATAAAACACCTAAATTATTGGGGTCGTCTCAAAGCTCTCCAAATGTACTCTCTAGAAAGGAGACGAGAGAGATACCAAATAATATACACATGGAAAATACTGGAGGGACAGGTCCCAAATCTGCACAGTAAAATAACAACGTACTGGAGTGAACGATATGGAAGAAAATGCAAGATTGAACCAGTGAAGAGCAGAGGTGCCATAGGCACAATCAGAGAACACTGTATGAACATCAGAGGTCCGCGGTTGTTCAACGTCCTCCCAGCGAGCATCAAAAATATTGCCGGAACAACCGTGGACATCTTCAAGAGAAAACTTGATAGTTTTATTCAATGAGTGCCGGACCAACCGGGCTGTTGTGGGTATGTGGGCCTGCGGGCCGCTCTAAGCAACAGCCTGGTGGACCAAATTCTCAGAAGTCGAACTTGGCCTCGGGCTGGGCTTGGGGAGTAGAAGAACTCTCGGAACCCCATCAAGCAGGTAAGCTGTGAGAACACTGGCACGCGTGTAACACCGTCCCACATTATGTATGCCTCGAATTAAATGAAATCAATAGATCATTCACAAATGGTTGTACTTTTATAATTGGTAAGGTTTACATACCAATTCTAGTAGTCATTACACGACGTGACACATGTTAACCACCAAGGTTGAACAGCCTGGAGACTGAAGATAGTAAGGACTAAGAGTTTGTGGGCGTGGAGTAAGAAGGGGACGATGACGGGCGGGGGGTTATGAGGGCACTACTGGAGAGGAGGGTCACCATCCTGTGGGCGGGTTATCCTCGGACACCTGCCGGACTTGCTCAGAGTTGTGGGCAAAGTTGGCTTCCTGCACATTAATTATAGTAGGCCGGCGGGCTCCCTGCTGGGGGGGGGGGGGGAGGTAACTGTTCAGAACAGGAAGAGCACAGGGTTGGTGGCTTGTACTAGGTCGGTACCGCCCCCCCCCTCCCCAGCGGTGCCCGGCCTCCCTCTACCTCCCTTCCCTCTTACCCTCTCCTATCGTCCTCTATACCCATCATCTCCCCCCCCCACTCCTACCCTCTCCACTTTCCTCTCCTCCCCCATCTTCCCCTCTCTTCTCTCACACACCCTCTCCACCTCCTCCCCCCCCCTACCGCCCCTCTCCCCACTCAGAAAATGTAACATTGTGAAGGGCTGAACAAACTGCTAATAGCTCTACAGAAAACAAATTCCCGATTTCAGACGTCATGAAATTCGCAGAGGGTCGTTATAGATGCTGATATTTCTTAAACAGTGGCACTGGGGTCGACCCCCGACCGTTGTGTGACCCTCGCATACCACCCATGTATGGAAAAGTTAGGTGAGGCTACCCACAAACGGCTGGTCTCCTACCTTACACACACACACACACACACACACACACACACACACACACACACACACACACACACACACACACACACACACACACACACACACACACACGCACACACACGCACGCATGGGATCCATGGTATGTCACCATGGGTACTGAAAGAGTGTGCAGAGGCACTTTGCTTGCCACTCTCCATAGTGTATAGTAAGTCACTGGAGGCGGGAGACCTACCAGAAATATGGAAGACGGCGAATGTGGTCCCAATATACAAAAAGGGCGACAGGCAAGAGGCACTGAACTACAGGCCAGTGTCCTTGACTTGTATACCATGCAAGGTGATGGAGAAGATCGTGAGAAAAAACCTGGTAACACATCTGGAGAGAATGGACTTCGTGACAAATCGCCAACATGGGTTCAGGGAGGGTAAATCTCGCCTTACAGGCTTGATAGAATTCTACGATCAGGTGACAAAGATTAAGCAAGAAAGAGAGGGCTGGGCAGACTGCATTTTCTTGGATTGTCGGAAAGCCTTTGACACAGTACCGCATAAGAGGCTGGTACATAAGCTGGAGAGACAGGCAGGTGTAGCTGGTAAGGTGCTCCAGTGGATAAGGGAGTATCTAAGCAATAGGAAGCAGAGAGTTACGGTGAGGGGTGAGACCTCCGATTGGCGTGAAGTCACCAGTGGAGTCCCACAGGGCTCTGTACTCAGTCCTATCTTGTTTCTGATATATGTAAATGATCTCCCGGAGGGTATCGATTCATTTCTCTCAATGTTTGCGGACGATGCTAAAATTATGAGAAGGATTAAAACAGAAGAGGACTGTTTGAGGCTTCAAGAAGACCTAGACAAGCTGAAGGAATGGTCGAACAAATGGTTGTTAGAGTTTAACCCAACCAAATGTAATGTAATGAAGATAGGTGTAGGGAGCAGGAGGCCAGATAAAAGGTATCATCTGGGAGAGGAAATTCTTCAGGAGTCAGAGAAGGAAAAAGACTTGGGGGTTGATATCACGCCAGACCTGTCTCCTGCAGCACATATCAAGCGGATAACATCAGCGGCATATGCCAGGCTGGCCAACATACGAACGGCATTCAGAAACTTGTGTAAAGAATCATTCAGAACTTTGTATACCACATATGTCAGGCCAATCCTGGAGTATGCAGCCCCAGCATGGAGTCCATATCTAGTCAAGGATAAGACTAAACTGGAAAAGGTTCAAAGGTTTGCCACCAGACTAGTACCCGAGCTGAGAGGTATGAGCTACGAGGAGAGACTACGGGAATTAAACCTCACTTCGCTGGAAGACAGAAGAGTTAGGGGGGACATGATCACCACATTCAAGATTCTGAAGGGGATTGATAGGGTAGATAAAGACAGTCTATTTAACACAAGGGGAACACGCACAAGGGGACACAGGTGGAAACTGAGTGCCCAAATGAGCCACAGAGATATTAGAAAGAACTTTTTTAGTGTCAGAGTGGTTGACAAATGGTATGCATTAGGGGGTGATGTGGTGGAGGCTGACTCCATACACAGTTTCAAGTGTAGATATGACAGAGCCCGATAGGCTCAGGAATCTGTACACCAGTTGATTGACGGTTGAGAGGCGGGACCAAAGAGCCAGAGCTCAACCCCCGCAAACACAACTAGGCGAGTACACACGCGCACACACACACACACACACACACACACACACACACACACACACGCACACGCACACGCACACGCACGCGCACGCGCACGCACACGCACACGCGCACACGATACCCATTTCCATACCATTGTATGGTAACTTGTTTACCCCCAACACCACGGTGTGGGGGGGGGGTGTTTACCACCAACACGGTGTGGGGGGGGGTGTGTTTACCCCCCCACACCACGGTGTGGTGGGGGGTGTGTTTACCCCCCACACCACGGTGTGGTGGGGGGGGGGTGTTTACCACCACCACGGTGTGGGGGGGGGGTGTTTACCACCACCACGGTGTGGGGGGGGGGGTGTTTACCACCACCACGGTGTGGGGGGGGGGGGTGTTTACCACCACCACGGTGTGGGGGGGGGGGTGTTTACCACCACCACGGTGTGGGGGGGGTGCGTTTACCCCCCACACCACGGTGTGGTGGGGGTGTTTACATGCATCTCTCTGACTTGTGTGTTCCACACTACCGTCTACGCCCCTCCTGTTTTATCTCACTTGTACCTCTTCGGTGTATTTATCCCCCTCGGTATCTTGTAGGTTGTGATCATATCAGCTTTAGTCCTTCACTCTTCTAGTCCGGCAGCTTAAGTTGTCAGGTGGTACTCGCTTATCTGTAGCGCGAGTCTTGAAGTAAATCTCTGCACTTGAATGTTGTTTACCTTTACATGAGAGGGCGACGAGTCCATGTTGGTGGTGCCATAGTGGTGTTGTTGTGTAGTGTGGTGACACTACCACCTGGCTCACACTGTTGGTGGTGCCATAGTGGAGTTGTGTAGTGTGGTGACACTACCACCTGGCTCACACTGTTGGTGGTGCCATAGTGTTGTTGTTGTGTAGTGTGGTGACACTACCACCTGGCTCACACTGTTGGTGGTGCCATAGTGGAGTTGTGTAGTGTGGTGACACTACCACCTGGCTCACACTGTTGGTGGTGCCATAGTGGAGTTGTTGTGTAGTGTGGTGACACTACCACCTGGCTCACACTGTTGGTGGTGCCATAGTGGAGTTGTGTAGTGTGGTGACACTACCTCCTGGCTCACACTGTTGGTGGTGCCATAGTGGAGTTGTTGTGTAGTGTGGTGACACTACCTCCTGGCTCACACTGTTGGTGGTGCCATAGTGGTGTTGTTGTGTAGTGTGGTGACACTACCACCTGGCTCACACTGTTGGTGGTGCCATAGTGGAGTTGTGTAGTGTGGTGACACTACCTCCTGGCTCACACTGTTGGTGGTGCCATAGTGGTGTTGTTGTGTAGTGTGGTGACACTACCACCTGGCTCACACTGTTGGTGGTGCCATAGTGGAGTTGTGTAGTGTGGTGACACTACCTCCTGGCTCACACTGTTGGTGGTGCCATAGTGGTGTTGTTGTGTAGTGTGGTGACACTACCACCTGGCTCACACTGTTGGTGGTGCCATAGTGGAGTTGTGTAGTGTGGTGACACTACCTCCTGGCTCACACTGTTGGTGGTGCCATAGTGGAGTTGTTGTGTAGTGTGGTGACACTACCACCTGGCTCACACTGTTGGTGGTGCCATAGTGGAGTTGTTGTGTAGTGTGGTGACACTACCACCTGGCTCACACTGTTGGTGGTGCCATAGTGGAGTTGTGTAGTGTGGTGACACTACCTCCTGGCTCACACTGTTGGTGGTGCCATAGTGGAGTTGTGTAGTGTGGTGACACTACCTCCTGGCTCACACTGTTGGTGGTGCCATAGTGGAGTTGTGTAGTGTGGTGACACTACCTCCTGGCTCACACTGTTGGTGGTGCCATAGTGGTGTTGTTGTGTAGTGTGGTGACACTACCACCTGGCTCACACTGTTGGTGGTGCCATAGTGTTGTTGTTGTGTAGTGTGGTGACACTACCACCTGGCTCACACTGTTGGTGGTGCCATAGTGTTGTTGTTGTGTAGTGTGGTGACACTACCACCTGGCTCACACTGTTGGTGGTGCCATAGTGGAGTTGTGTAGTGTGGTGACACTACCTCCTGGCTCACACTGTTGGTGGTGCCATAGTGGTGTTGTGTAGTGTGGTGACACTACCACCTGGCTCACACTGTTGGTGGCGCCATAGTGGTGGTGTTGTGTAGTGTGGTGACACTACCACCTGGCTCACACTGTTGGTGGTGCCATAGTGTTGTTGTTGTGTAGTGTGGTGACACTACCACCTGGCTCACACTGTTGGTGGTGCCATAGTGGAGTTGTGTAGTGTGGTGACACTACCACCTGGCTCACACTGTTGGTGGTGCCATAGTGGAGTTGTGTAGTGTGGTGACACTACCTCCTGGCTCACACTGTTGGTGGTGCCATAGTGGAGTTGTTGTGTAGTGTGGTGACACTACCACCTGGCTCACACTGTTGGTGGTGCCATAGTGGTGGTGTTGTGTAGTGTGGTGACACTACCACCTGGCTCACACTGTTGGTGGTGCCATAGTGGTGGTGTTGTGTAGTGTGGTGACACTACCACCTGGCTCACACTGTTGGTGGTGCCATAGTGTTGTTGTTGTGTAGTGTGGTGACACTACCACCTGGCTCACACTGTTGGTGGTGCCATAGTGGTGTTGTTGTGTAGTGTGGTGACACTACCACCTGGCTCACACTGTTGGTGGTGCCATAGTGGTGTTGTGTAGTGTGGTGACACTACCACCTGGCTCACACTGTTGGTGGTGCCATAGTGGTGTTGTGTAGTGTGGTGACACTACCACCTGGCTCACACTGTTGGTGGTGCCATAGTGGTGTTGTGTAGTGTGGTGACACTACCACCTGGCTCACACTGTTGGTGGCGCCATAGTGGTGGTGTTGTGTAGTGTGGTGACACTACCACCTGGCTCACACTGTTGGTGGTGCCATAGTGGTGTTGTTGTGTAGTGTGGTGACACTACCACCTGGCTCACACTGTTGGTGGTGCCATAGTGGTGTTGTTGTGTAGTGTGGTGACACTACCACCTGGCTCACACTGTTGGTGGTGCCATAGTGGTGTTGTGTAGTGTGGTGACACTACCACCTGGCTCACACTGTTGGTGGTGCCATAGTGGTGTTGTGTAGTGTGGTGACACTACCACCTGGCTCACACTGTTGGTGGTGCCATAGTGGTGTTGTGTAGTGTGGTGACACTACCACCTGGCTCACACTGTTGGTGGCGCCATAGTGGTGGTGTTGTGTAGTGTGGTGACACTACCACCTGGCTCACACTGTTGGTGGTGCCATAGTGGTGTTGTTGTGTAGTGTGGTGACACTACCACCTGGCTCACACTGTTGGTGGTGCCATAGTGGTGTTGTGTAGTGTGGTGACACTACCACCTGGCTCACACTGTTGGTGGTGCCATAGTGGTGTTGTTGTGTAGTGTGGTGACACTACCACCTGGCTCACACTGTTGGTGGTGCCATAGTGGTGTTGTTGTGTAGTGTGGTGACACTACCACCTGGCTCACACTGTTGGTGGTGCCATAGTGGAGTTGTGTAGTGTGGTGACACTACCTCCTGGCTCACACTGTTGGTGGCGCCATAGTGGTGTTGTTGTGTAGTGTGGTGACACTACCACCTGGCTCACACTGTTGGTGGTGCCATAGTGGAGTTGTGTAGTGTGGTGACACTACCACCTGGCTCACACTGTTGGTGGTGCCATAGTGGAGTTGTTGTGTAGTGTGGTGACACTACCACCTGGCTCACACTGTTGGTGGTGCCATAGTGGAGTTGTGTAGTGTGGTGACACTACCACCTGGCTCACACTGTTGGTGGTGCCATAGTGGTGTTGTTGTGTAGTGTGGTGACACTACCACCTGGCTCACACTGTTGGTGGTGCCATAGTGGTGTTGTGTAGTGTGGTGACACTACCTCCTGGCTCACACTGTTGGTGGTGCCATAGTGGAGTTGTGTAGTGTGGTGACACTACCACCTGGCTCACACTGTTGGTGGTGCCATAGTGGTGTTGTTGTGTAGTGTGGTGACACTACCTCCTGGCTCACACTGTTGGTGGTGCCATAGTGGTGTTGTGTAGTGTGGTGACACTACCTCCTGGCTCACACTGTTGGTGGTGCCATAGTGGTGTTGTGTAGTGTGGTGACACTACCACCTGGCTCACACTGTTGGTGGTGCCATAGTGGTGTTGTTGTGTAGTGTGGTGACACTACCACCTGGCTCACACTGTTGGTGGTGCCATAGTGGTGTTGTGTAGTGTGGTGACACTACCTCCTGGCTCACACTGTTGGTGGTGCCATAGTGGTGTTGTGTAGTGTGGTGACACTACCACCTGGCTCACACTGTTGGTGGTGCCATAGTGGTGTTGTTGTGTAGTGTGGTGACACTACCACCTGGCTCACACTGTTGGTGGTGCCATAGTGGTGTTGTTGTGTAGTGTGGTGACACTACCTCCTGGCTCACACTGTTGGTGGTGCCATAGTGGTGTTGTGTAGTGTGGTGACACTACCACCTGGCTCACACTGTTGGTGGTGCCATAGTGGAGTTGTGTAGTGTGGTGACACTACCACCTGGCTCACACTGTTGGTGGTGCCATAGTGGAGTGTTGTGTAGTGTGGTGACACTACCACCTGGCTCACACTGTTGGTGGTGCCATAGTGGAGTTGTGTAGTGTGGTGACACTACCACCTGGCTCACACTGTTGGTGGTGCCATAGTGGTGTTGTTGTGTAGTGTGGTGACACTACCACCTGGCTCACACTGTTGGTGGTGCCATAGTGGAGTTGTGTAGTGTGGTGACACTACCACCTGGCTCACACTGTTGGTGGTGCCATAGTGGTGTTGTTGTGTAGTGTGGTGACACTACCTCCTGGCTCACACTGTTGGTGGTGCCATAGTGGAGTTGTGTAGTGTGGTGACACTACCTCCTGGCTCACACTGTTGGTGGTGCCATAGTGGAGTTGTGTAGTGTGGTGACACTACCTCCTGGCTCACACTGTTGGTGGTGCCATAGTGTTGTTGTTGTGTAGTGTGGTGACACTACCTCCTGGCTCACACTGTTGGTGGTGCCATAGTGGAGTTGTGTAGTGTGGTGACACTACCTCCTGGCTCACACTGTTGGTGGTGCCATAGTGGTGGTGTTGTGTAGTGTGGCGACACTACCACCTGGCTCACACTGTTGGTGGTGCCATAGTGGTGTTGTGTAGTGTGGTGACACTACCACCTGGCTCACACTGTTGGTGGTGCCATAGTGGAGTTGTGTAGTGTGGTGACACTACCTCCTGGCTCACACTGTTGGTGGTGCCATAGTGGTGGAGTTGTGTAGTGTGGTGACACTACCACCTGGCTCACACTGTTGGTGGTGCCATAGTGGAGTTGTGTAGTGTGGTGACACTACCACCTGGCTCACACTGTTGGTGGTGCCATAGTGGAGTTGTTGTGTAGTGTGGTGACACTACCACCTGGCTCACACTGTTGGTGGTGCCATAGTGGTGTTGTTGTGTAGTGTGGTGACACTACCTCCTGGCTCACACTGTTGGTGGTGCCATAGTGGTGTTGTGTAGTGTGGTGACACTACCACCTGGCTCACACTGTTGGTGGTGCCATAGTGGAGTTGTGTAGTGTGGTGACACTACCTCCTGGCTCACACTGTTGGTGGTGCCATAGTGGTGGAGTTGTGTAGTGTGGTGACACTACCACCTGGCTCACACTGTTGGTGGTGCCATAGTGGAGTTGTGTAGTGTGGTGACACTACCACCTGGCTCACACTGTTGGTGGTGCCATAGTGTTGTTGTTGTGTAGTGTGGCGACACTACCACCTGGCTCACACTGTTGGTGGTGCCATAGTGGTGTTGTGTAGTGTGGTGACACTACCACCTGGCTCACACTGTTGGTGGTGCCATAGTGGTGTTGTGTAGTGTGGTGACACTACCTCCTGGCTCACACTGTTGGTGGTGCCATAGTGGAGTTGTGTAGTGTGGTGACACTACCACCTGGCTCACACTGTTGGTGGTGCCATCGTGGTGTTGTGTAGTGTGGCGACACTACCACCTGGCTCACACTGTTGGTGGTGCCATAGTGGTGTTGTGTAGTGTGGTGACACTACCACCTGGCTCACACTGTTGGTGGTGCCATAGTGTTGTTGTTGTGTAGTGTGGTGACACTACCACCTGGCTCACACTGTTGGTGGTGCCATAGTGTTGTTGTTGTGTAGTGTGGTGACACTACCACCTGGCTCACACTGTTGGTGGTGCCATAGTGTGGTGACACTACCACCTGGCTCACACTGTTGGTGGTGCCATAGTGGAGTTGTTGTGTAGTGTGGTGACACTACCTCCTGGCTCACACTGTTGGTGGTGCCATAGTGGTGTTGTTGTGTAGTGTGGTGACACTACCACCTGGCTCACACTGTTGGTGGTGCCATAGTGGTGGTGTTGTGTAGTGTGGTGACACTACCACCTGGCTCACACTGTTGGTGGTGCCATAGTGGAGTTGTTGTGTAGTGTGGTGACACTACCACCTGGCTCACACTGTTGGTGGTGCCATAGTGGAGTTGTGTAGTGTGGTGACACTACCTCCTGGCTCACACTGTTGGTGGTGCCATAGTGGTGTTGTTGTGTAGTGTGGTGACACTACCACCTGGCTCACACTGTTGGTGGTGCCATAGTGGTGTTGTTGTGTAGTGTGGTGACACTACCACCTGGCTCACACTGTTGGTGGTGCCATAGTGGTGGAGTTGTGTAGTGTGGTGACACTACCTCCTGGCTCACACTGTTGGTGGTGCCATAGTGGAGTTGTTGTGTAGTGTGGTGACACTACCACCTGGCTCACACTGTTGGTGGTGCCATAGTGGAGTTGTGTAGTGTGGTGACACTACCACCTGGCTCACACTGTTGGTGGTGCCATAGTGGAGTTGTGTAGTGTGGTGACACTACCACCTGGCTCACACTGTTGGTGGTGCCATAGTGGTGTTGTGTAGTGTGGTGACACTACCACCTGGCTCACACTGTTGGTGGTGCCATAGTGGAGTTGTTGTGTAGTGTGGTGACACTACCACCTGGCTCACACTGTTGGTGGTGCCATAGTGGTGGTGTTGTGTAGTGTGGTGACACTACCTCCTGGCTCACACTGTTGGTGGTGCCATAGTGGTGTTGTTGTGTAGTGTGGTGACACTACCACCTGGCTCACACTGTTGGTGGCGCCATAGTGGAGTTGTTGTGTAGTGTGGCGACACTACCACCTGGCTCACACTGTTGGTGGTGCCATAGTGGAGTTGTGTAGTGTGGTGACACTACCACCTGGTTCACACTGTTGGTGGTGCCATAGTGGAGTTGTTGTGTAGTGTGGCGACACTACCACCTGGCTCACACTGTTGGTGGTGCCATAGTGTGGTGTTGTGTAGTGTGGTGACACTACCTCCTGGCTCACACTGTTGGTGGTGCCATAGTGGAGTTGTTGTGTAGTGTGGTGACACTACCACCTGGCTCACACTGTTGGTGGTGCCATAGTGGTGGTGTTGTGTAGTGTGGTGACACTACCTCCTGGCTCACACTGTTGGTGGTGCCATAGTGGTGTTGTTGTGTAGTGTGGTGACACTACCACCTGGCTCACACTGTTGGTGGTGCCATAGTGGAGTTGTGTAGTGTGGTGACACTACCTCCTGGCTCACACTGTTGGTGGTGCCATAGTGGAGTTGTTGTGTAGTGTGGTGACACTACCACCTGGCTCACACTGTTGGTGGTGCCATAGTGGAGTTGTGTAGTGTGGTGACACTACCACCTGGCTCACACTGTTGGTGGTGCCATAGTGGTGTTGTTGTGTAGTGTGGTGACACTACCACCTGGCTCACACTGTTGGTGGTGCCATGTTAGTGGTGTTGTGTAGTGTGGTGACACTACCACCTGGCTCACACTGTTGGTGGTGCCATAGTGGTGTTGTGTAGTGTGGTGACACTACCACCTGGCTCACACTGTTGGTGGTGCCATAGTGGTGTTGTTGTGTAGTGTGGTGACACTACCACCTGGCTCACACTGTTGGTGGTGCCATAGTGGAGTTGTTGTGTAGTGTGGTGACACTACCACCTGGCTCACACTGTTGGTGGCGCCATAGTGGTGGTGTTGTGTAGTGTGGCGACACTACCACCTGGCTCACACTGTTGGTGGTGCCATAGTGGTGGTGTTGTGTAGTGTGGTGACACTACCACCTGGCTCACACTGTTGGTGGTGCCATAGTGGTGTTGTGTAGTGTGGTGACACTACCACCTGGCTCACACTGTTGGTGGTGCCATAGTGGTGTTGTGTAGTGTGGTGACACTACCACCTGGCTCACACTGTTGGTGGCGCCATAGTGGTGGTGTTGTGTAGTGTGGCGACACTACCACCTGGCTCACACTGTTGGTGGTGCCATAGTGGTGGTGTTGTGTAGTGTGGTGACACTACCACCTGGCTCACACTGTTGGTGGTGCCATAGTGGTGGTGTTGTGTAGTGTGGTGACACTACCACCTGGCTCACACTGTTGGTGGCGCCATAGTGGTGGTGTTGTGTAGTGTGGCGACACTACCACCTGGCTCACACTGTTGGTGGTGCCATCGTGGTGTTGTGTAGTGTGGCGACACTACCACCTGGCTCACACTGTTGGTGGTGCCATAGTGGAGTTGTGTAGTGTGGTGACACTACCACCTGGCTCACACTCCTCTATGGTGGCCCCCTTGTGTTGGGTGCTACTGCTCTTGTTGTTGTTGTTACTCTCCTGCTCCTGCACGTGTCCTCCTCCTACATTTAACACGGGGGGGGGGCGCACACACACGGTACACTGTTGGCAACATCTACGGCTCTTCATTTTTTACAATGTACACAACCTTTGCTACTACACTACTACAAGGGGCACACTTCACTCTATACAGTTTCAAGTGTAGATATGATAGAGGCCAGGAGACTCGGGGACCTGTACACCAGTTGATTGACGGTTGAGAGGCGGGACCAAAGAGCCGAGGCTCAACCCTGCCCCAAGCACAACTAGGCGAGTACAACTGCGGGCGCATCCTCAACAACATGGTTCTTGTCTCCAGTTGTATGAATTTAGTACTTGGAAAGGTAAGTTAATACCGCAAGTGTGGTTGTTTGTATGGTAGTGTAGACCTTTCTTACCGCTGACACGCGCCACCGGTGTTGGTGTCAAGAGTGTCCCGGGCGGCCTGCTGGGCTCCTGGGTGGTGGTGGTGGTGGTGGTGGTGTGAGAGGAACAAATGGTAGGGATGATCCGGCATTATGGCGGCCACCACCCACCACATAGTCGTTTCTGCACCACCTGCCCGCCCCTGGGGGGAGGGGGGCCTCCTGCTCCACACTGGTGACGGGGGCCTCCTGCTCCACACTGGTGGCGGGGGCCTCCTGCTCCACACTGGTGACGGGGGCCTCCTGCTCCACACTGGTGACGGGGGCCTCCTGCTCCACACTGGTGGCGGGGGCCTCCTGCTCCACACTGGTGGCGGGGGCCTCCTGCTCCACACTGGTGACGGGGGCCTCCTGCTCCACACTGGTGACGGGGGCCTCCTGCTCCACACTGGTGACGGGGGCCTCCTGCTCCACACTGGTGAGGGGGGCCTCCTGCTCCACACTGGTGACGGGGGCCTCCTGCTCCACACTGGTGACGGGGGCCTCCTGCTCCACACTGGTGACGGGGGCCTCCTGCTCCACACTGGTGACGGGGGCCTCCTGCTCCACACTGGTGACGGGGGCCTCCTGCTCCACACTGGTGACGGGGGCCTCCTGCTCCACACTGGTGACGGGGGCCTCCTGCTCCACACTGGTGACGGGGGCCTCCTGCTCCACACTGGTGACGGGGGCCTCCTGCTCCACACTGGTGAGGGGGACCTCCTGCTCCACACTGGTGAGGGGGGCCTCCTGCTCCACACTGGTGAGGGGGGCCTCCTGCTCCACACTGGTGACGGGGGCCTCCTGCTCCACACTGGTGAGGGGGGCCGGGGCCTCCTGCTCCACACTGGTGAGGGGGACCTCCTGCTCCACACTGGTGAGGGGGGCCTCCTGCTCCACACTGGTGAGGGGGACCTCCTGCTCCACACTGGTGAGGGGGGGGCCTCCTGCTCCACACTGGTGAGGGGGGGGCCTCCTGCTCCACACTGGTGAGGGGGGCCTCCTGCTCCACACTGGTGAGGGGGACCTCCTGCTCCACACTGGTGAGGGGGACCTCCTGCTCCACACTGGTGAGGGGGGCCTCCTGCTCCACACTGGTGAGGGGGGGGCCTCCTGCTCCACACTGGTGAGGGGGGGGGGCCTCCTGCTCCACACTGGTGAGGGGGGCCTCCTGCTCCACACTGGTGAGGGGGCCGTTTTCCGCCATATGTCTCAAGTGGTGGTCGACCATTACACAGCGCGTGACACACCAAGTAGTGGTGTATGATCCATGAAGGCAGCCGTGACAACCACGGCTGCCTTCATGGTTTACCGATGGTAGCACACTGAGCACTGGCACGACCAACGTCTGGCTGTGCATCAGTACTACTCGCCTGGCATACTCGTCGTGCTTATCAGATGTTGTCACATGTGTTCAGTGGTGGTGGTGCTCAACACCGGGTGGTGGTGGTGGTGCTCAACACCGGGTGGTGGTGGTCAACACCGGGTAGTGATGGTGCTCAACACCGGGTGGTGGTGGTGGTCAACACCGGGTGGTGGTGGTCAACACCGGGTGATGGTGCTCAACACCAGGGTCCCGTCACCACCAGTTGTAAGGACTAAGGCCTGAGCTATCCTCCTCCTAACACACTACACCCTCACTATCCTCACACTGAAAATTGATGTAACTGACTTTTTAGAAGTTCCAGTTTACATTTGTACGTTATTCTGTTTGTACGTTGTCGGCGTGTGAGAGTAGAGGCGTAGTGATTGTTGCTTTATTGTGGTGGTCAGTTTGTCTACATGTGCAAGTGTTGACGTGTGTGAGTGTGGGAGATGCTCTAGTGTGTCTACAGTACACACACCTTGTTATCAAGAGTGTGTTGGAGGCCGCCGCCACTCTCCTGCACCACCCTTTACTGCACAAGTTGGTGTACCTTTGTCCTCTCTTGTTGTTGTTGTTGTTGTAACATTGTTTGCACGTAAGGCTGCTTCCTCTAACAGCCTCTTCAACCATCTTAGAGTTCACTTGAAGTGGTGTGTAGACGTGGTGTGTTAGAGAGGAAGGCGTGCGTGAGGGTGTGCGTGTGTGTGTGTGCGTGTGTGGGGCCAGGCGGTGCCATCACCTACAGGATTTGTTGGGGTATTGTGCTCGACGGCCCGAGAAGAGCGTCAGTCTCCCAGGGGGAGGGGGGGGGGCGGTGATGCCCCAGCCGTGCCCAAGCCGTGCCCGAGTCGTGCCCGAGTCGTGCCCAGAGTGTTGGTGGTGTGGTGGGTGGTGTGCTCCATGAGTGGTGTGGAGGGCCACTAGGGCTGGTGTGGTGGAGGGCGACGACCATGGTGGTGGTGGTGGCAAGGGAGATGCGTGAGGCTGCCACTATTGATTATGAAGGAGGGAGCCGGGCCCGGCGGGGGGCGGGGGCCGAGAGCAGCGGGTGCGATAATACCTCGCCACAGTCGCCCCCCCGCGTCCTCCACCGACGGACGCCCGCACGCCCCTACACGCCCGCCCTCACCTGCACGCCCTCGCTCCCTGACTACCGTAGCTGCCGCCCCGACAGTGTAGTGCGCCAGAGTGGAGAGAGGCCCGGGGCGGTAGTGGTCGTGGAGCCTGGTGGTGGCCAGTAGCAGCGGCAGCAGCAGCAGCAGCAGCAGCAGCAGCTGACCAGTGTGGACCCGAGGGTAGAGCAACACTCCCCCAAGATGAGTGTAGTGCGGGAGGGAGCGACGGGCAGGGCGGGCCCGCAGTAGAGGGCGGTGAGCGGGTTGTGAGGGTGAGGCATGAGGAGTATGAGGTGGATGGCGAGGCCGGTGAGGATGGGCAGGTGTGAGGTGACCCCGGCCACCATCTTCCTCACTGTGTGTCCTCTGCCTCCGCCTTCCCCGACACTCACCACCACCACCAAGATGTAACCTTCACCACCACTCCACCACAACCAAGTCTTCCATATATGTGATGTAGGATAAGTTCACGCTGACACCAGCACAACCAAGTCTTCCATTGGTAGCCTTCCTGCCCGCACCCGCGCGGGACATTATCTAGTAGTCTAGTGTAGTAGTCTTGACCACTTAAGTTTAGTGTGGCGTTATTATATTAGTGTGTCCACCTCCACTCTCACCCACCCACGCCCGCGCCCCGCCTCAGTGGGCGTGTCACACACCTGACCCACGCCCACCACTCACACGTGAGCATGGGCCCACGCCCACATGGAGGCAGGTCAACGTTATGGTGGGTGTGAGAGGCAGTGAGGGAGCCAGGAGAGTGGGTACCCCGTGTGTGTGGTGTTGGGGCATAGTTGTGAGGGCACGACGGGCGCCAGGTGGGCGAGGGGCGGCATGACCACGCCCACGGGTTCTATGGCAAGTGAGGAGATGAAAGGTGGGGGAGGCCCCTGGCACCAGCTGGTGGCATCGCTACTGGCACAGCACACAGCACTCCTGCATAAACTGGCAGCTGCGGCCCCACCAGCTGCAGCTGCTGCATTTGTCACTAGCCCAGATACGGCCGCAGCATTACGCCCACTCCACTACCCCAGCCCACGCTCGCCTGCCCTCAGCCTCGGTCACTACGCCCGCAGGAACTGGCGCAACAGACGAAACAGACAGAGAAAGAAGTTGAGAAGGTTCTATAACAATAATAACAATAACATAGTAAACACAATCAGCAGCAACAACAACAACGACAACGGCAGCAACAACAATAATAACCAGAGCGGTAGCAGTACCGTTGGTGGTGGCAGTACCGTTGGTGGTGGCAGTACCGTTGGTAGCAGCAGCAGTAGCAGAGGTGGGAAGACAGCGTGGCGAGGCGGGTGGTCAGGTCAGGTCCCCGCCGCCGCCGCCGCCGCCGCCGCCGCCACAACCACCACTACCACAACCACAACACATGTCCGACGCACGCTCCGCTCTGTGGTCAGGTACAACACAATCTCTTTCAAATAACGTGGCTTAGAGCTATCTGTCATAGTTACCAGTTGCAGACAAGAACTACTACTGACACTCACACTAAACCATGTTGAGAGCCAGCTTGTCAATATGTAGTTATTAATGTTGACGTCTGGTAAGTGAAGCCAGCACCATAAAATAAAGCCTATATAACGCTCAGAGTAGTTGACCCGATAAACTTTAAAGTACTAAGAGCATTAGAGGGTCCAGCCACTTAGACTGAGCCAGGATTCAACAATCATTTACACATCAACCTCCGGAACCTGTACATCTTTACCTCAACCCTTGACGGCTGTGTTTACACTTAGTAAACACTGTACGAACATCGACACATTACCAATCATTTGTTATTGTTATAAACAGCCTCCATGTGCTTCCCGCCTCATAAACTGTTAGTAAATGTAAACAAAGATGTTAAAGGTTGAGACAAGATGCACAGGTTCGCGTGTACTTGTGTAACTGGTTGATGAATCCTGCCCCTGGTCGGTAGCGGACGGCCTTGCTTCTTGTAGGTCGGCGTTCGAGTCCCGATGGTACAAGTGGTTGGGCACCGTTCCTTCCCTCCGTCCTTATTTCTCAACTGTTATCCCGTCGCCATATTCCTCCAAGAGCTGTATACTCAGGAAGTATTGTTAAGTATTACTGGGATTATCAGGAAGTGTTATTAGGCAGTGATGTTGTGGCGGCAGACTCCATACACAGTCTTAAGTGTAGATATGTTAGTCCAGTAGGCTCGGGAACCTGTACACCTCTTGATTGACAGTTGACAGGCGGGTCCAAAGAGCCGAAGCTCGACCCCTCCAAGCACAATTACGTGACTGAGTACTCAATCCGGCTTAGCATTTTCTCCTAATAATTCAGCCCAACCACTTGGGATGGATGGTAGATAGATGGTGTCGCTTCATGCTGGTCAGTGTTCAATCCCCGACTGTCCAAGTGGTTGGGCTGCTGCTGGACACCATTCCTACCCCCCGTCCCATTCCAAATCCTTATGGTGACCCCTTCCAGGTGCTATATAACCGTAATGCTTTTGGCGCTTTCCCCTCATAATTCATTCCTTGAGGCAGCAGTAGAGGAGTGTTTAGTGTGGTGTTGGGCGCCCGTCCCTGCCTCTTGGTCCACACACTCGCCCCGACGACCCGTCTACTCCAGTTGCCTCAACCCACAACATGGTGCAGTAAATGTAGCTTACTGGTGTAGAGTCTAGGTGAACAACACACAACACCACCTAACCCAGCCACCCACGGATAGTACTCCCACCCATCATCCTGCACTCCCCCCCCCATCCATCATCCTTCACTCTCCCCCCCCCACCCATCATCCTTCACTCCCCCCCCCCACCCATCCATCATCCTGCTCTTGTCCGCTTTACTTACTCTTACACTTGTCTCCGCCTCTGACATATTGTGATAATTACTTGCCCGCCCGACTTCCACCCACAATTACCTGGTTGATGGCGTTCTGAGAGTTCTTCTACTCCCCAAGCCCGGCCCGAGGCCAGGCTCGACTTGTGAGAGTTTGGTCCACCAGGCTGTTGGAGCGGCCCGCAGGCCCACATACCCACCACAGCCTGGTTGGTCCGGCACTCCTTGAAGAAAACTATCTAGTTTTCTCTTGATGTCCACAGTTGTTCCGGCAATATTTCTGATGCTCGCTGGGAGGACGTTGAACAACCGCGGACCTCTGATGTTCATACAGTGTTCTCTGATTGTGCCTATGGCACCTCTGCTCTTCACTGGTTCTGTTCTGCATTTTCTTAGATATCGTTCACTCCAGTATGTTATGTTACCAAGTACATTTGGTACCTGGCCCTCCAGTATTTTCAACGAATATATTATTTAATCTCTCTCTCTCGTCTTCTTTCTAGCGAGTACATTTGGAGAGCTTTGAGACGATCCCAATAATTTCAGTGCTTTATCGCGTCTATGCGTGCCATATATGTTCTCTGTATTCCTTCTATTTCAGCAATCTCTCCTGCTCTCAAGGGGGAAGCGAGTACTGAGCAGTACTCAAGACGGGACAACACAAGTGACTTGAGTACAACCATTGTGATGGGATCTCTGGGTTTGAAAGTTCTCGTAATCCATCTTATCATTTTTCTGGCTGACGCGATACTTGCTTGGTTATGCTCCCTAAACGTTAGGTCGTCAGACATCATTATTCCCAAATCCTTGACATGCTGTTTTCCTACTATGGGCACATTTGTTTGTGTGTTTTAACCAGTATTATGTTTAAGGTCATTTTTACCGTACCTGAGTACCTGGAATTTATCACTGTTAAACATGTTATTTTCTGCTGCCCAGTCGAAAACTTTATTAATATCTACTTGAAGTTTTCCAATGTCTTCAGCAGAGGTAATTTTCATGCTTATTTTTGTGTCTGCAAATGATGATACGAAGCTGTGCCTTGTATTTTTGTCTATATCTGATGTGAGAATAAGGAAAAGCAATAGTGCAAGGACTGTACCCTGAGGTACAGAGCTTTTATTAACTGTGCTTGGACTCGAGTTTATATAGTTGACTGTTATTCTGTGTGTTCTGTTTGACAGGAAACTGAGTATCCAGTGTCTTACTTTACCAGTTATTCCCATTGACCCCATTTTGTGTGCTATCACTCCATGGTCACATTTATCGAATGCCTTTGCAAAGTCTGTGTTTACAACATCTGCATTGTTTTTCTTCTAATGCCACAGTGACTTTGTCGTAGTGGTCAAGTAGCTGTGAGAGGCATGATCTTCCTGCTCTAAATCCATGTTGGCCTGGGTTGTGGAGGTCATTGGTCTCCATGAATCTAGTGACCTGACTCCTGATCACTCTCTCAAATACTTTTATTATGTGGGACGTTAGTGCAACTGGTCTATGAGTCTTTGCCAATGCTTTGCTACCACCCTTGTATAGAGGGGCAATGTCTGCTGTTGTTGTCCCCTAACTGCACATGCCACTTGGGGGGGGGAGGGGGTGGGGGGTATAGGGTGTTAATGTGGCTTGAGGGCACCAATCCCCCCAGCCACTGGGCATGGCGAGAAGGCACCCCTAAGCATACCTAGTACCCTATCAAACACAAACTAAAATACACAAATGGCAGATCTTATCACAACAAGATGATGATTAATAATACAATAATAATGATGATAATAACATTAACAAAATGGAAAAAATCTTTATTTCGTTTTTCTGATATGGGACACAGCACACAAGGGAGAGGTGCACAGTATATCATTAAAAAGTACTAAAGCTGAAGGCAAAACAAGAAGCTGCCTAAGCGGCAGGATTGGTAACTTGACAGCAGCATACATGGGAAAAAACCATTCCTAGTGGAAGCTGCTAACAAGGCCCCGGAGCGTGAGGGTTGTCATGTATGCGTATGTGGGTCCCTCCGGCCGCCGCCTTACCCACTCGTGGGCTCCGGCCAGGTCATCCACCCTCTTGTGAGACACCATTCGGAGAAGTGGTACTCCAGATGACGACTCTGCTTAGATAGTTGGCTGCCAGCTATCCTGGCTGCGGTTCACCTAAGCAAGACTATATTGACCCTTGTACACCCTGTGCACGGTGATCCTGGGACTAAGGTGGTCTGCCCCAAGATGTGGTCTTGGACCATATTCTGTAGATGGAATATGTCCAGGTCAGGGCTTTCACAGAACAAATCTCAAGGTCGCTCTTGGTGAGTCCCATATCCTGTAGACCACGCTTGCACTCCTTGCACCATCCTCCTCCTCCAATTAAGGGTTATCAGAGGCGGATGCCGTGTGCTTCCCGGTATATTCCCTGACCTTTTAAAGGATCTCTGGGGTGCCAGCGGTGTCTACGCTCCTCCTCCACACTATACTGAGTGCCTGTGCTACTGGCGCCTTGCATATCTATAAATATTGAATTCCATGAGTCTGAACCCGTTGCTAAGTACATGGGCATGTTTTAAATTTCTTTACAAATCTGCCATGCTCGTGTTGATATATTGACAAGTGTTTGGATATCACGCATAAAGAAGTTGTCAGGATCTTCCACTTTCATGCTGAGTATCGGGGTGCTAAACATGTCCTCATACTGCTTTTTTAGGATTTCACTAATTTATTTGTCATCCTCCGGGTGTGAACCTTCACTCGTACGAATAGGTCCAATATTGGCAGTGGTTTTTGCTTTTGATTTCGCATATGTGAAGAAATATTTTGGGGGTTTTCTTTTATTTCCTGAATTTATTTCTGTTCTAGTTGCCTTTCTTCAATCTGATATAAATGCTTCAGTCTCTGCTCGATTTCTTCAATTTCCCTGTTGTAATTATTCCTTCTTTGTAGGGAAAGTCGTGTCTGCTTGAGCATTTCCGGTTTTTTTTCCTTCTTGTATAATGTCGTCTGCGTTCTCTTTCTGCGCTGGACCTTTTTCTGGCTTCCCTCAAAGGAACATGTTTCAGACAGACTTGATACGCTTCCCAAGTCAGTTTTTTATTCCTTTTGTAGGATTTTTATTACTTAGAATGGTTTTCCGTGGAATGTTTGTAAGGTCCCTCTTTATTGTCTCCCAGTCTATCCTTTTATTATTAAAATTGAATTTACTGAATAACCCTTCTCGCTTGGTTTAGGTCCCTTCTGAGTATTGATGGTAGTTTGCACTTCAATATGCTTGTGATCTGAGTATGTGGTATCTGAGATCGTAATGTCCCTGATTATGTCTTCATTGTTTGTAAAGACCACATCTAGAATATTTTCGTTTCTCGTTGGCTGTGATATCTGCTGGTTGAGTGAAACTTTGTGACAATGCGAGCAGTTCTCTAACCTGTGGTTGGTTATGGCCAGATAAATATCCTGGTATAATATTGTTTGCTATTCTCCATCTTAGACTAGGCAGGTGGAAGTCACCTAGGAGGTAATATCAGGTGTTGGGGTTGCCAAATTATCAAGGCTATTATTCTCTATTTTGTTTATCTGTTCGGCGAATTCCTTAGCCGTTCCATCTGGCGGTTTGTATATTAGAATAACTGTTTATTTTATCTGTTTATTCCCAGTACCTCTACCACCTCATTTGTAGAGTTAAGAAGGTCCGAGCACACAAGGTGTTCCCTAATATACACACCCACTCCTCCATGTGACGTGTTTACCTTACCACACGTGTATAGGTTATATCCTGGTAGCCAGACCTCACTCTCCAACACTTCCCCTGCACGGTGCTCGGCGTTTCTGTGAAAGCTCTCAATACTTCATTTGGATCAGTGAGGCCATTTATACCTGCTTGATGGAGTTCTGGGAGTTGTTCTACTCCCCAAGCCCGGCCCAAGGCCAGGCTTGACTTGTGAGAGTTTGGTCCACCATGCTGTTGCTTGGAGCGGCCTGCAGGCCCACATACCCACCACAGCCCGGCTGATCCGGAACTTCTCTTAGAAAACAGTCCAGTTTTCTCTTGAAGATGTCCACGGTTGTTCCGGCAATATTTCTTATAGTCGCTGGGAGGACGTTGAACAACCGCGGACCTCTGATGTTCATACAGTGTTCTCTGATTGTGCCTATGGCACCTCTGCTCTTCACTGGTTCAATCTTGCATTTCTTCCATATCGTTCACTCCAGTACGTTGTTATTTTCTGTGTACATTTGGGACCTGTCCCTCCAGTATTTTCCATGTGTATATTATTTGGTATCTCTCTCGTCTCCTTTCTAGAGAGTACATTTGGAGAGCTTTGAGAAGATCCCAATAATTTAGGTGTTTTATCTCGTCTATGCGTGCCGTATATGTTCTCTGTATTCCCTCTATTTCAGCAATCTCTCCTGCTCTGAAGGGGGAAGTGAGTACTGAGCAGTACTCAAGACGGGACAACACAAGTGATTTGAAGAGTACAACCATTGTGATGGGATCCCTGGATTTGAAAGTTCTCGTAATCCATCTTATCATTTTTCTGGCTGACGCAATATTTGTTTGGTTATGCTCCCTAAACGTTAGGTCGTCGGACATCATTATTCCCAAATCCTTGACATGCTGTTTTTCTACTATGGGAAGATTCGATTGTGTTTTGTACCCTGTATTATGTTTCAGATCCTCATTTTTGCCGTACCTGGAATTTATCACTGTTAAACATCATATTATTTTCTGGTGCCCAATCGAAAACTTTGTTGACATCTGTTTGTAGTTTTTCAATGTCTTCAACAGAGGTAATTTTCATGCTGATTTTTGTGTCATCTGAAAAGGACGACACGAAGCTGTGGCGTGTATTTTTGTCTATATCAGATATGAGAATAAGGAACAGTAGCGGTGCAAGGACTGTACCTTGAGGTACAGAGCTTTTAACTACGCTCGGACTCGATTTTATCTGATTGACTGTTACTCTTTGTGTTCTGTTCGACAGGAAATTGAGTATCCAGCGTCTTACTTTTCCAGTTATTCCCATTGACCTCATTTTGTGAGCTATCACCCCATGGTCACATTTGTCGAACACCTTTGCAAAGTCTGTGTTTACAACATCTGCATTTTGCTTTTCTTCTAGGGCTTCTGTGATTTTGTCATAGTGGTTGAGTAACTGTGACAGACAGGATCTTTCCGCTCTAAATCCATGTTGTCCTGGATTGTGCAGTTCATTGTTTTCATTGTGTGCATATAAAATGTATTGTGTGTTTTGTTCTTGTTTTTAGTCCTTGTATGTTGGCAGAGATGAATGAGGTTATACTACTTGGGGGGGCGGGCGGGCGGGGGGGGGGTAGTTGACTGGGAGACTCTTGGCAGGTCCATTATGCGTGGACATATTGAGTTTGTTCTGACCAGTGCTGATTGTTGTAGAGCAGTTGCCTGTCCTAGTTGTAGTTCCCTTGTTGTTGTGTAATTGTATGTGATCCTGGTATGCAAGTGGCTCTGGCACTTCCATACATTCTCTATGTTCGCCCTTTTGAAATCTCTTTCGGCTTGGTATAAAAAAAATATTTGAGTTTCCTCCAAATTCCTCATCTTGCTTGTCACTCTTTATGTAGCATTCTGTGCCTTTCACGTGAAGGTATGGGCAGCTGAGGGCATAGCATTTTCTGTCCTCCAGTGAGGTTTGGCACATGTCAGGATAGAAAAACCTCTACATATTGATCCAAATCGACACTGAGCTTTCCTAAGCATATTTAAAAAACAAATTTGGGATGGTGGTAAGAGCATTCTAATCCTTTCTTATTACCAGCATATCTGTGTGTGTATATGTCCTGTACATACAACTTGTATGTGTGTGTCCTGTTTGACTCGCTCTATCCGGGACGGTTGTGTAGAGTCTGGACCTATCGCGCCGTCAGTGATGTCTGGTACACTTTCTAGTCTACTGTGGTCTACATCCAGGCATACTGAGTCACAGTTTACAACTTACTTAGTTTCTGCTTTAGTTTCCTCCCTGACTATAGCCTCCGTCCCTGGTCTATTAGAATTATTATTGTTCCTTTCCCACTCCTTCTGGATGGCTGGCAGGCTCTCAGTGACTGAAGGTTTCCGTTCATGTCACATGTTACTAGAAGGTCTTTTAGGATATTCCAAGATGGCCAGTCATTTTTACACGCCCAGAGCAAGTGGCCAGCTCTCAGTCCCGTGATGTTACTACGGTACAAGCCCAATTTATTTATTTATTTTATTTATTATTTATTTATGCATATACAAGAATGTACATAAGGAATGTGAGGATACAAATATGGTAATTACAGTCTTGTAAAGCCACTAGCACGCGCAGCGTTTCGGGCAGAAGAATTTCGAATTTTCGAATTTTCAGAATTTCGAATGAAATCTATTCTTACACATATAACATACAGTTCCCGTTGCCTTCGACTTTACGGTGTTATTACAGTGACCGCAAATTAGTTTGTTTACTGTCATTTTGTCTAGTTTTGCTGTGCACTTGGAGTGGGGTTGGCAGTGTTCTATATTTGCACCAGTGCCAGGCTCTTGTACTTGTCTAATGTTGCAAGTGTGTTACAACACTCTGTACCTAGGACCAATGTGTGTGTTGCCTTTATGGGAAACCTTACCCAGCTGGGTGTTGTAGGGTATACTGTAGCTGGCTGGCTGGGGTTTACTGAGTGTTCCAGGGTATACTGTAGCTGGCTGGCTGGGGTTTACTGGGTGTTCCAGGGTATACTGTAGCTGGCTGGCTGGGGTTTACTGGGTGTTCCAGGGTATACTGTAGCTGGCTGGCTGGGGTTTACTGGGTGTTCCAGGGTATACTGTAGCTGGCCGGCTGGGGTTTACTGGGTGTTCCAGGGTATACTGTAGCTGGCTGGCTGGGGTTTACTGGGTGTTCCAGAGTATACTGTAGCTGGCTGGCTGGGGTTTACTGGGTGTTCCAGGGTATACTGTAGCTGGCCGGCTGGGGTTTACTGGGTGTTCCTGGGTATACTGTAGCTGGCTGGCTGGGGTTTACTGGGTGTTCCAGGGTATACTGTAGCTGGCTGGCTGGGGTTTACTGGGTGTTCCTGGGTATACTGTAGCTGGCTGGCTGGGGTTTACTGGGTGTTCCAGAGTATACTGTAGCTGGCTGGCTGGGGTTTACTGGGTGTTCCAGGGTATACTGTAGCTGGCCGGCTGGGGTTTACTGGGTGTTCCAGGGTATACTGTAGCTGGCTGGCTGGGGTTTACTGGGTGTTCCTGGGTATACTGTAGCTGGCTGGCTGGGGTTTACTGGGTGTTCCAAGGTATACTGTAGGTGGCCAGCTGGGGTTTACTGGGTGTTCCTGGGTATACTGTAGGTGGCCAGCTGGGGTTTACTGGGTATACTGCAGGTGGCCAGCTGAGGTATACTGGGTGTTCCTGGGTGTACTGTAGGTGGCCAGCTGAGGTATACTGGGTGTTCCTGGGTGTACTGTAGGTGGCCAGCTGAGGTATACTGGGTGTTCCTGGGTGTACTGTAGGTGGCCAGCTGGGGTTTACTGGGTATACTGTAGGTGGCCAGCTGGGGTTTACTGGGTATACTGTAGGTGGCCAGCTGGGGTATACTGGGTGGCTTCCGTCCCTGGGCTCTTGCCTGGGTCACTCACCACCACCACTGTCCTTAGTGTTTAGTACACTGTCCTCACTAGTTTACTGTTTCTAGTATTACATGTCTATATGTAACTATATGCTTAACCCTTATATGTAGGTACTTATTGTATGTAGCGGAGTTACTGCTGAGTCAAGCAGGTACTTATTGTATGTAGCGGAGTTACTGCTGAGTCAAGCAGGTACTTATTGTATGTAGCGGAGTTACTGCTGAGTCAAGCAGGTACTTATTGTATGTAGCGGAGTTACTGCTGAGTCAAGCAGGTACTTATTGTATGTAGCGGAGTTACTGCTGAGTCAAGCAGGTACTTATTGTATGTAGCGGAGTTACTGCTGAGTCAAGCAGGTACTTATTGTATGTAGAGTAGTTACTGCTGAGTCAAGCAGGTACTTATTGTATGTAGAGTAGTTACTGCTGAGTCAAGCAGGTACTTATTGTATGTAGAGTAGTTACTGCTGAGTCAAGCAGGTACTTATTGTATGTAGAGTAGTTACTGCTGAGTCAAGCAGGTACTTATTGTATGTAGAGTAGTTACTGCTGAGTCAAGCAGGTACTTATTGTATGTAGCGGAGTTACTGCTGAGTCAAGCAGGTACTTATTGTATGTAGAGTAGTTACTGCTGAGTCAAGCAGGTACTTATTGTATGTAGAGTAGTTACTGCTGAGTCAAGCAGGTACTTATTGTATGTAGCGGAGTTACTGCTGAGTCAAGCAGGTACTTATTGTATGTAGAGTAGTTACTGCTGAGTCAAGCAGGTACTTATTGTATGTAGAGGAGTTACTGCTGAGTCAAGCAGGTACTTATTGTATGTAGAGGAGTTACTGCTGAGTCAAGCAGGTACTTATTGTATGTAGAGTAGTTACTGCTGAGTCAAGCAGGTACTTATTGTATGTTGAGGAGTTACTGCTGAGTCAAGCAGGTACTTATTGTATGTAGAGGAGTTATTGCTGAGTCAAGCAGGTACTTATTGTATGTAGAGGAGTTACTGCTGAGTCAAGCAGGTACTTATTGTATGTAGCGGAGTTACTGCTGAGTCAAGCAGGTACTTATTGTATGTAGAGTAGTTACTGCTGAGTCAAGCAGGTACTTACTGTGTGTAGAGTAGTACAAGTCACTGTTGGTGACCGTAACCTTCACCGTGGATGTCATCCACAACCATCCAGGTCTCTGGTGGATGTGTCCTGTTGCCACTCCTTTGATCATTAACCATTAATGACCTATTGGCGGTATCCATTACCGTAAGGAATCTTATGCTTACTTTCTGCCTTCCTCTATGAACTTACTCTAGTATTTATTGTCTAGATTCACATTGCCGTATTACAGTATAAATTGTCAGTATATTGTGAGTGAGGACCACTACCCGGGTCACCTCGTGGCCAGTGTTGACACTGTCAAGTGTGCTCGCTTATTGTCCCACTTATTGTCGCTTATTGTCGCTTATTGTAAAAAGTGTACATGTACACTTTTTCACCTGCCAATATTCCTATGTTTCAACTTGTGTTTAGTGTTACACTTCACTGTTCACTGAATCACTGTTCACTATGGTCCAAATATATCTCCTATACTTATGTAAACATTTGTAAACATTGCCTGGTGGCGCCACCTGCACCTGTGGCGCGCTTAATGTCTATTTTACACCAAGTTCTAATGCTAATTACTGCACTCTATTTTCCCACGAGTGGCTGTGCCCTTGGTGATGTCTGTGATGAGAGGCCCTTACTATAACCCTACACAACCCGGAATGATTGGGCTTTATTCCGGAGTGGGAGGAGACCCGTCTCCGGTCTTATTCCGGAGTGGGCGGGCGGGCGGGCGGGGGCTGCACCTCCACATTACTGGCCCCCCCCCCCCGTCTTCCTCACTCCACTTCTCCACCGCCTCCCACCATCTACAACCCACACCAAAGTAGAAAATCAAATTGATAAAGATGGTGGGAACTTGTGTGTGTACCTGCCCGAAACGCTTTACGTAATAGTGGCTTTAGGCATTGTATGTACTAGCTCTATCTATAAATCCATCAATGTTTCTATCACACCTTGTATGTATGTACTTTACCTGAATTAAACTTTGAATTTGAATAATTATGAATTAGACTCAAGTTGAAGTACGTTTTTTGAGACAATAAAATACATCTCAAAGGGCTAGAGTAGCTTAGGCTGCTCCACCCTCCATGAATTAGACTGTTTAGTTACATAACAAGAATGTTTGGTCCAAGACCTGCACCGACACTAAAACTAGGACGCCATCATCACCACATACACCGTACTCACTATATATATAATGGTGTAACTTACGGGAATATCAGAGTAAGCCCTAGAAATTATATCCTGTTTTCTAGTGGATGGGATGGGTTTGTTAGAGAGTAATGATGACATAGGAAGTGTTAGTTGTTAAGTGCTGCGCCATACATGCTGAAATAGGCGGAATACAGAGAACATATACGGCACGCATAGACGAGATAAAACACCTAAATTATTGGGATCGTCTCAAAGCTCTCCAAATGTACTCTCTAGAAAGGAGACGAGAGAGATAGCAAATAATATTCACATGGACAATACTGGAGGGACAGGTCCCAAATCTGCACAGTAAAATAACAACATACTAGAGTGAACGATATGGAAGAAATGCAGAACAGAACCAGTGAACAGCAGAGGTGCCATAGGCACAATCAGAGAACACTGTATAAACATCAGAGGTCCGCGGTTGTTCAACATCCTCCCAGCGAGCATCAGAAATATTGCCGGAACAACCGTGGACATCTTCAAGAGAAAACTAGATAGTTTTCTTCAAGGAGTGCTAGACCAACCAGGCTGTGGTGGATATGTGGGCCTGCGGGCCGCTCCAAGCAATAGCCTGGTGGACCAAACTCTCACAAGTCGAGCCTGGACTCGGGCCGGGCTTGGGGAGTAGAACAACTCCCAGAACGCCATCAAGCAGGAACACCACGTGTAGTGAGAATGTAGGCGTGGTGGTGGTGGTCACCCCCCCCCCCCCAGCACCACGAGCAGTGATCACCCGGGGCCAATGGTGTGTGTGTGTGTGTGTACTCACCTATTTGTACTCGCCTATTTGTGCTTGCAGGATCGAGCATTGGCTCTTGGATCTCGCCTTTCCAGCCATCGGTTGTTTACAGCAATGACTCCTGTCCCATTCCCTATCATACCTAATTTTAAAAGTATGAATAGAGTTTGCTTCCACAACCTGTTCCCCAAGTGCATTCCATTTTTCCACTACTCCCACGCTAAAAGAAAACTTCCTAACATCTCTGTGACTCATCTGAGGTTCCAGTTTCCACCCATGTCCCCTCGTTCTGTTATTACGTGTGATCATTTCATCTATTTCCACTTTGTCAATTCCCCTGAGTATTTTATATGTTCCTATCATATCTCCTCTCTCCCTTCTTTTCTCTAGTGTGTACTCACCTAATTGTGCTTACGGGGGTTGAGCTTTGGCTCTTTGGTCCCGCCTCTCAACTGTCAATCAACTAGTGTACAGATTCCTGAGCCTACTGGGCTCTATCATATCTACACTTGAAACTGTGTATGGAGTCAGCCTCCACCACATCACTTCCTAGTGCATTCCATTTATTAACTACTCTGACACTGAAAAAATTCTTTCTAACGTCTCTGTGGCTCATCTGGGTACTAAGTTTCCACCTGTGTCCCCTTGTTCGTGTCCCACCCGTGCTGAAGAGTTTGTCTTTGTCCACAGTGTCAATTCCCCTGAGAATTTTGTAGGTGGTTATCATGTCTCCCCTTACTCTTCTGTTTTCCAGGGATGTGAGGTTCAGCTCCTTTAGCCTTTCCTCGTAGCTCAATCCTCTCAGTTCCGGGACGAGCCTGGTGGCATACCGCTGAATCTTCTCTAACTTTGTCTTGTGTTTAACTAGGTATGGACTCCCGGCTGGAGCTGCATACTCCAGGATTGGTCTTACATAAGTGGTATACAGGGTTCTGAAAGATTCCTTACACAAGTTTCTAAAGCCAGTTCTTATGTTGGCCAGTCTAGCATATGCCGCTGATGATATTCTTTTGATGTGGGCCTCTGGGGACAGGTTCGGTGTGATATCAACCCCCAGGTCTTTCTCTCTATTTGACTCTTGCAGGATTTCACCTCCCAGATGATACCTTGTGTTCAGCCTCCTGCTCCCTTCGCCTAATTTCATCACCTTACACTTTCCCGAGTTGAACTTTAGCAGCCATTTTCTAGACCATTCCTCCAATTTATCCAGGTCATCCTGTAGTCTCTGTCTATCTTCATCCGTCTTGATTCTTCTCATAATTTTTGCATCATCAGCAAACATTGAGAGGAATGAGTCTATACCCTCCGGAAGATCGTTCACATATATTAGAAACAGGATGGGTCCAAGTACTGAGCCCTGTGGGACTCCGCTGGTGACATCTCGCCACTCTGATGTCTCCCCCCCTCACCGTTACTCGCCGTTTCCTGTTGCTTAAGTACTCCTTTATCCACTGGAGCACCTTCCCTTTTACTCCTGCCTGTTGCTCCAACTTTTTTAACAGCTTTTTATGGGGTACTGTGTCAAAGGCTTTTTGGCAATCCAGGAAAATGCAGTTGGTCCACCCTTCTCTTTCCTGCCTAATTTTTGTTGCCTGGTCATAAAATTCTATTAAACCTGTGAGGCACGATTTACCATCCCTGAACCCATGCTGGTGGTGCGTTACAAAGTTATTTCCCTCCAGATGCTCTACGAGCCTTTTCCTTACGATCTTCTCCATCACCTTGCATGGTATACAAGTTAAGGACACTGGCCTGTAATTCAGTGCCTCTTGCCTGTCACCCTTTTTGTATATTGGGACCACGTTAGCTGTCTTCCAACTTTCTGGTAAGTGTGTGTGTGTGTACTCACCTAGTTGTACTCACCTAGTTGTGCTTGCGGGGGTTGAGCTCTGGCTCTTTGGTTCCGCCTCTCAACCGTCAATCAACAGGTGTACAGGTTCCTGAGCCTATTGGGCTCTATCATATCTACACTTGAAACTGTGTATGGAGTCAGCCTCCACCACATCACTTCCTAATGCATTCCATTTGTCAACCACTGACACTAAAAGAGTTCTTTCTAATATCTCTGTGGCTCATTTGAACACTCAGTTTCCACCTGTGTCCCCTAGTGCGTGTGCCCGTGTGTTAAACAGCCTGTCTTTATCAACCCTGTCGATTCCCTTGAGAATCTTGAATGTGGTGATCATGTCCCCCCTAACTCTTCTGTCTTCCAACGAAGTGAGGTTTAATTCCCGTAGTCTCTCCTCGTAGCTCATACCTCTCAGCTCGGGTACTATTCTGGTGGCAAACCTTTGAACCTTTTCCAGTTTAGTCTTATGCTTGACTAGATATGGACTCCATGCTGGAGCCGCATACTCCAGGATTGGTCTGACATATGTGGTATATAATGTTCTGAAAGATTCCTTACACAAGTTTCTAAAGGCCGTCCTTATGTTAGCCAACCTGGCATATGCTGCTGATGTTATCCTCTTGATATGAGCTTCAGGGGGGCAGGCCTGGCGTGATATCAACCCCCAGGTCTTTCTCTCTCTCTGACTCGAAGTATTTCATCTCCCAAATGGTACCTTGTATCTGGTCTCCTGCTTCCTACCCCTATCTTCATTACATTACATTTGCTTGGGTTAAACTCTAACAGCCATTTGTTCGACCATTCCTGCAGCTTGTCCAGGTCTTCTTGAAGCCTCAAGCTGTCCTCCTCTGTCTTAATTCTTCTCATAATTTTGGCGTCGTCAGCAAACATTGAGAGGAATGAGTCTATACCCTCCGGGAGATCATTTACGTATATCAGAAACAGGATAGGTCCAAGTACAGAGCCCCTGTGGGACTCCACTGGTGACTTCACGCCATTCTGAGGTCTCACCCCTCACTGTAACTCTCTGCTTCCTATTGCTTAGGTACTCCCTTATCTACTGGAGCGCCCTACCAGTTACTCCTGCCTGTTTCTCCAGCTTATGCATCAACCTTTTATGGAGTACTGTGTTAAAGGCTTTCCTACAGTCCAAAAAAAAAATGCAGTCCGCCCATCCTTCTTTCTTGCTTAATCTTTGTCACCTGATCGTAGAATTCTATCAAGCCTGTAAGGCAAGATTTACCCTCCCTGAACCCATGTTGATGGGTTGTCACGAAGTCTCTACTCTCCAGATGTGTTACTAGGTTTTTTCTCACAATCTTCTCCATCACCTTGCATTGTATACAAGTTAAGGACACTGGCCTGTAGTTCAGTGCCTCTTGTCTGTCACACTTTTTATATATTGGTACTATATTAGCAGTCTTCCATATTTCTGGTAGGTCTCCCGTTTCCAGTGACCTACTATACACTATGGAGAGTGGCAAGCAAAGTGCTCCTGCACACTCTTTCAATACCCATGGTGAGATTCCGTCCGGCCCAACAGCTTTTCTCACATCCAGCTCCAATAGGTGCTTCTTGACCTCATCTCTTGTAATTTCGAACCTATCCAAAGTCACCTGGTTTGCTGCCACTTCTTCTAGCGCCATGACATCTCCCTGTTCTGTTGTAGAGACCTCCTGGAACCTTTTGTTGAGTTCTTCACACACCTCTTTGTCATTCTCTGTGTACCTGTCCTCGCCCACCCTAAGTTT
This sequence comes from Procambarus clarkii, assembly GCF_040958095.1. Lineage (NCBI taxonomy): Eukaryota > Metazoa > Arthropoda > Malacostraca > Decapoda > Cambaridae > Procambarus > Procambarus clarkii. The sequence continues at coordinate 5,327,442 of NC_091173.1, forward strand.
CATCACCTGTTCCTTCACTGTTGTCTTCCTCCTGATGTGACTGTGTAGTAGCTTTGGTTCGGTCTTGGCTTTATTAGCTATATCATTTTCATACCTTTTCTCAGCTGCTCTTCTCACACTGACATACTCGTTCCTGGTTCTCTGGTATCTCTCTCTACTTTCTGGTGTTCTGTTATTACGGAAGTTCCTCCATGCCCTTTTGTTCAGCTCCTTTGCTTTCATACATTCCCTATTAAACCACGGATTCTTCTTTTGCTTCTCTGTTTTTTCCTGTCTGGCTGGGACAAACCTGCTTACAGCCTCCTGACATTTTTGGGTGACATAATCCATCATGTCTTGTACGGACTTGGTTCCGAGTTCTGTGTCCCAATGTATATCCCATAGGAATTTATTCATCTCCTCATAGTTTCCCTTTCGGTACGCCAGCCCTTTGTTTCCCAGTTCTTTTTTGGGGGTGATAATTCCTAGCTCAACCAGGTACTCAAAGCTCAATACACTATGATCACTCATTCCCAAGGGCGGTTCCATCTTAACTTCCCTTATATCCGACTTATTTAGGGTAAATATCAGATCAAGCAAGGCTGGTTCATCCCTTCCTCTCATTCTTGTCGGTCCCTTGACGTGTTGACTTAGAAAGTTTGTTTCCACATCCAGCAGCTTAGCTCTCCGTGTGTCTGGGCCTCCATGTGGGTCTGTGTTCCCCCAATCTATCTTCCCATGGTTGAAGTCTGCCATGATTAGTAGCCTGGATCCGTTCCTGCTAGCCACAGAAGCTGCTCTCTCTATTATATTGATGGTGGCCAAGTTGTTTCTATCATATTCCTGTCTAGGTCTTCTGTCATTCGGTGGGGGGTTATATATGACTACTATTATAGTATTGTGTGTGTGGGTGGGTGTAATTTATATTATATATATATATATATATATATATATATATATATATATATATATATAATAAAAATTACACACACACACACACACACACACACACACACACACACACACACACACACACATTAAAAGAATATCATCAGCGGCATATGCTAGACTGGCCAACATAAGAACTGCCTTCAGAAACTTGTGTAAGGAATCTTTCAGAACCCTGTATACCACTTATGTAAGACCAATCCTGGAGTATGCAGCTCCAGCCGGGAGTCCATACCTAGTTAAACACAAGACAAAGTTAGAGAAGATTCAGCGGTATGCCACCAGGCTCGTCCCGGAACTGAGAGGATTGAGCTACGAGGAAAGGCTAAAGGAGCTGAACCTCACATCCCTGGAAAACAGAAGAGTAAGGGGAGACATGATAACCACCTACAAAATTCTCAGGGGAATTGACACTGTGGACAAAGACAAACCCTTCAGCACGGATGGGACACGAACAAGGGGACACAGGTGGAAACTTAGTACCCAGATGAGCCACAGAGACGTTAGAAAGAATTTTTCAGTGTCAGAGTGGTTAATAAATGGAATGCATTAGGCAGTGATGTGGTGGAGGCTGACTCCATACACAGCTTCAAAGTAGATATGATTGAGCCCAGTAGGCTCAGGAATCTGTACACCAGTTGATTGACAGTTGAGAGGCGGGACCAAAGAGCCAGAGCTCAACCCCCGCAAGCACAACTAAGTGAGTACAACTAGGTGAATACACACAGGAGGGGGTAGCTGAGTGGACAGCGCGCGGCACTCGTAGTCCTGTGGCCCGAGTTCGATTCCCGGACTAGGCAGAGTTTCTTTCACCCTGATGCCCCTGTTACCTAGCAGTAAATAGGTACCTGAGAGTTAGACAGCTGTTACGGGCTGGTGGGTGGGTGAGGGTGTGTGTACTCACCTGTTTGTGCTTGCGGGGGTTGAGCTCTGGCTCTTTGATCCCGCCTCTCACCCGTCAATCAACTGGTGTACAGATTCCTGAGCCTACTGGGCTCAATCATATCTACATTTGAAACTGTGTATGGAGTCTGACTCCACCATATAACTGCCTAATGCATTCCACCTGTTAACTACTCTGACATTGAAAGTTATTTCTAACGTCCCTGTGGCTCATTTGGGTACTCAGTTTTCACCTGTGTCCCCTTGTTCGCTTACCACCAGTGTTGAATAGTTTATCCTTTTTTACCCTGTCATTTCCCCTTGAGGATTTTGTAGGTAGTGATCATGTCCCCCCCTTACTCTTCTGTCTTCCAGTGTCGTAAGGTGCATTTCCCGCAGCCTTTCCTCGTAACTCATGCCTCTTAGATCTGGGACTAGTCTAGTAGCATATCTCTGAACTTTTTCCAGCTTCGCCTTGTGCTTGACAAGATACGGGCTCCATGCTGGGGCCGCATACTCCAGGATTGGTCTTACATATGTGGTATGCAAGATTCTGAATGATTCCTTACACAGGTTCCTGAAGGCAGTTCTGATGTTAGCCAGCCTCGCATACGCCGCAGATGTTATTCTTTTTATGTGGGCTTCAGGAGACAGGTTTGGTGTGATGTCAACTCCTAGATCTCTCTCTCTGTCCGTTTCTTGAAGGACTTCATCTCCTATTCTGTATCCTGTGTCTGGCCTCCTGTTTCCACCTCCTAGTTTGATTACTTTGCATTTACTCGGGTTAAACTTTAGCAGCTATTTGTTGGACCATTCATTCAGTCTCGTCCTGTAGCCTCCTATCATCCTCTGTTTCAGTCCTCATATTTTTTTCATCATCAACAAACATTGAGAGAAACAAGTCTATACCCTCTGGGAAATCATTTACATATATCAGGAACAGTATAGGTCCAAGGACTGACCCCTGCGGGTCAGTCCTGGGGGACTCCACCTGTGTCACGCCAATCCAAGACCTCACCCCTCACAGTGACTCTTTGTCTTCTGTTATTTAGGTACTCCCTTATCCAACGGAGTACCTTCCCTTTCCCTCCTGCCTGCATCTTTAGCTTTTTCACTAGCCTCTTGTGTGGTACTGCATCAAAGACTTTCTGGCAATCCAAAAGTATGCAGTCTGCCCACCCCTCTTGCCTGATTTTTGTTGCCTGGTCGTAGAATGCGGCCTCAGATGGTGTGTGTGTGTGGGGGGGGGGGGGTGGAAAAAGAAATTAGTAGTTAGTAACAGTTGATTGATTGACAGTTTAGAGACGGGCCGAAAGAGCAGAGCTCAACCCCCGAAAGCACAACTAGGTGAATTATTATTATTCTTTATTGATTTACATATACATATATTTATATATACACAACTTTTTTTCCAATTATTGGGTCGGGATTTCTGGTCAATATTTCATCTGGGATTTATGTACTGTGGGGCGGGGTTTGCATCTAGTAAATCGCGGCTCTTGGGCCACCAGGTGTGGGAGCGGGGCGTCTCATCTTGGGCCACCAGCTGTGGGAGCGGGGCGTCTCATCTTGGGCCACCAGGTGTGGGAGCGGGGCGTCTCATCTTGGGCCACCAGGTGTGGGAGCGGGGCGTCTCATCTTGGGCCACCAGGTGTGAGAGCGGGGCGTCTCATCTTGGGCCACCAGCTGTGGGAGCGGGGCGTCTCATCTTGGGCCACCAGCTGTGGGAGCGGGGCGTCTCATCTTGGGCCACCAGCTGTGGGAGCGGGGCGTCTCATCTTGGGCCACCAGCTGTGGGAGCGGGGCGTCTCATCTTGGGCCACCAGCTGTGGGAGCGGGGCGTCTCATCTTGGGCCACCAGGTGTGGGAGCAGGGCGTCTCATCTTGGGCCACCAGCTGTGGGAGCGGGGCGTCTCATCTTGGGCCACCAGCTGTGGGAGCGGGGCGTCTCATCTTGGGCCACCAGGTGTGGGAGCGGGGCGTCTCATCTTGGGCCACCAGGTGTGGGAGCGGGGCGTCTCATCTTGGGCCACCAGCTGTGGGAGCGGGGCGTCTCATCTTGGGCCACCAGCTGTGGGAGCGGGGCGTCTCATCTTGGGCCACCAGGTGTGGGAGCGGGGCGTCTCATCTTGGGCCACCAGCTGTGGGAGCGGGGCGTCTCATCTTGGGCCACCAGATGTGGGAGCTGGGCGTCTCATCTTGGAGTAATATTTCTAACATTGGGTCCTCTAACATTTCGATGGTGTTCCACACCCTGATGGCTTGGTGCTGTGTGGTAATGGGGGATACTCTAGATGCAGCCGGACTAGAGCCTTATATAGGTGTATCTCTGTTTGTACTGAGGCTTCGGAATCTCCTCAGTTTCCCTAAGGCTGCTTTGGCTCTGTCTAGTCGGTCCCTTACGTGAATTTTTATCCCTGTTCTATTTATCATAAGTCCCAGTATTCTGCCGACCTCCGCATATTGGATCGGATGGTTGTCAAGGATGATGGGGTCCGGGTTTCTTTTCGCAATGTGTATTATCTGAAACTTTTGTTTGTTGGTGCTAATTTTCCATTGCTTCTCAAAGTTGTTTATGAGTTCAATTGCTGCCTTGGTCTTGTCGGCTAGTAGCGGCTTTGATGGGCCCGGTTGGCATATTATTTGGGTGACATCGTCAGCGTATATGATGTATTCTCCATGTTGGGGTTGGGGTAGGTCAGCTGTATATATGTTGAATAGTGGGGGAGAGGCAGCTTCCTTGTGGTACTCCACTTTTCAGTTCTATTACGTCACCCAAGTAGCTGCCGATATTAAGCCTAGCAGTTCTGTTGTCTATAAAGCTGCAGAGAGTAGTAGTAAATCTCTCAGGAAGCCCTAGTTCAGATATCTTATATTTTAGTCCTGTGTGCCACACTTTGTCGAAGGCTTTCGAGACGTCTCTAAGCACTATATTACACTGATCTTTTTTCTACACTGCGTTTTCTATATGCTGGTAGATCAGGGCTATAGCTGTATGGGCCCCTCTGCGGGTTCTAAACCCATGCTGCCTGGTGTTATACTTCCCTTCCTCTTCCATGTACTTCACAAGTCTCTGAGTATTTTCTCGAATATTTTACCTGGTACTTAGGAGAGGGAAATTGGCCTGTAGTTTTCAGTTTGGGTTGGGGGTTTACCTGGCTTGGGGATTAATCTTATTGTGGCATTCTTGAAGTATGTGGGGAATAGTTCAGATGCAAGAGCTGCATTTATTATACATGTGTATTGATGGAGTGCAATCACTGGTAGGTTGGATAATACCATCTTATTTATCTTGCTGTTGTTGTTCTTGTTCTTGAAACCCATAATTGTTTTATGGACCTCTGCAATGGTTATGTGTTTGATAAGGTGGCAGTCATCGCGTATGTTGTTAAGGTCTATTGTTTGCGTCGGGAGTAGTGCTGCAGCTCTGTTATCGACTTGAGTTGTAATTTCCCTTTCATTAATGGGGTAAGACGTTTACATTTTCTAACGGGTTTATCCTGAATATTTCTTTCCCAGAACTTCCTCAATTCCTGTTCTTGTTCTCTCTCCTCGTAGAGTTTGTTTCCTGAGGCGTCTATGATGTAGAGTGTTTCCTGAGGCGTCTATGATGTAGGGTGTTTCCTGAGGCGTCTATGATGTAGTGTGTTTCCTGAGGCATCTATGATGTAGAGTGTTTCCTGAGGCGTCTATGATGTAGAGTGTTTCCTGAGGCGTCTATGATGTAGTGTGTTTCCTGAGGCGTCTATGATGTAGAGTGTTTCCTGAGGCATCTATGATGTAGAGTGTTTCCTGAGGCATCTATGATGTAGAGTGTTTCCTGAGGCATCTATGATGTAGAGTGTTTCCTGAGGCATCTATGATGTAGTGTGTTTCCTGAGGCGTCTATGATGTAGAGTGTTTCCTGAGGCATCTATGATGTAGTGTGTTTCCTGAGGCGTCTATGATGTAGTGTGTTTCCTGAGGCGTCTATGATATAGGGTGTTTCCTGAGGCATCTATGATGTAGAGTGTTTCCTGAGGCGTCTATGATGTAGTGTGTTTCCTGAGGCGTCTATGATGTAGAGTGTTTCCTGAGGCGTCTATGATGTAGTGTGTTTCCTGAGGCGTCTATGATGTAGAGTGTTTCCTGAGGCATCTATGATGTAGAGTGTTTCCTGAGGCGTCTATGATGTAGAGTGTTTCCTGAGGCATCTATGATGTAGTGTGTTTCCTGAGGCGTCTATGATGTAGTGTGTTTCCTGAGGCGTCTATGATATAGGGTGTTTCCTGAGGCATCTATGATGTAGAGTGTTTCCTGAGGCATCTATGATGTAGTGTGTTTCCTGAGGCGTCTATGATGTAGTGTGTTTCCTGAGGCGTCTATGATGTAGTGTGTTTCCTGAGGCGTCTATGATGTAGAGTGTTTCCTGAGGCATCTATGATGTAGAGTGTTTCCTGAGGCATCTATGATGTAGAGTGTTTCCTGAGGCATCTATGATGTAGAGTGTTTCCTGAGGCATCTATGATGTAGTGTGTTTCCTGAGGCATCTATGATGTAGTGTGTTTCCTGAGGCATCTATGATGTAGTGTGTTTCCTGAGGCATCTATGATGTAGTGTGTTTCCTGAGGCATCTATGATGTAGGGTGTTTCCTGAGGCATCTATGATGTAGTGTGTTTCCTGAGGCATCTATGATGTAGGGTGTTTCCTGAGGCATCTATGATGTAGTGTGTTTCCTGAGGCGTCTATGATGTAGTGTGTTTCCTGAGGCGTCTATGATGTAGGGTGTTTCCTGAGGCATCTATGATGTAGTGTGTTTCCTGAGGCATCTATGATGTAGGGTGTTTCCTGAGGCATCTATGATGTAGTGTGTTTCCTGAGGCATCTATGATGTAGTGTGTTTCCTGAGGCGTCTATGATGTAGTGTGTTTCCTGAGGCGTCTATGATGTAGGGTGTTTCCTGAGGCGTCTATGATGTAGTGTGTTTCCTGAGGCGTCTATGATGTAGGGTGTTTCCTGAGGCGTCTATGATGTAGGGTGTTTCCTGAGGCGTCTATGATGTAGGGTGTTTCCTGAGGCATCTATGATGTAGTGTGTTTCCTGAGGCGTCTATGATGTAGTGTGTTTCCTGAGGCATCTATGATGTAGTGTGTTTCCTGAGGCGTCTATGATGTAGTGTGTTTCCTGAGGCATCTATGATGTAGAGTGTTTCCTGAGGCATCTATGATGTAGTGTGTTTCCTGAGGCGTCTATGATGTAGTGTGTTTCCTGAGGCATCTATGATGTAGAGTGTTTCCTGAGGCATCTATGATGTAGTGTGTTTCCTGAGGCATCTATGATGTAGTGTGTTTCCTTAGCATCTATGATGTAGAGTGTTTCCTGAGGCATCTATGATGTAGGGTGTTTCCTTAGCATCTATGATGTAGAGTGTTTCCTGAGGCGTCTATGATGTAGAGTGTTTCCTGAGGCATCTATGATGTAGGGTGTTTCCTGAGGCATCTATGATGTAGGGTGTTTCCTTAGCATCTATGATGTAGAGTGTTTCCTGAGGCGTCTATGATGTAGAGTGTTTCCTGAGGCATCTATGATGTAGGGTGTTTCCTGAGGCATCTATGATGTAGGGTGTTTCCTGAGGCATCTATGATGTAGGGTGTTTCCTGAGGCATCTATGATGTAGAGTGTTTCCTGAGGCATCTATGATGTAGTGTGTTTCCTGAGGCGTCTATGATGTAGGGTGTTTCCTGAGGCATCTATGATGTAGAGTGTTTCCTGAGGCATCTATGATGTAGGGTGTTTCCTGAGGCGTCTATGATGTAGGGTGTTTCCTGAGGCGTCTATGATGTAGGGTGTTTCCTGAGGCGTCTATGATGTAGGGTGTTTCCTGAGGCGTCTATGATGTAGGGTGTTTCCTGAGGCGTCTATGATGTAGGGTGTTTCCTGAGGCGTCTATGATGTAGTGTGTTTCCTGAGGCGTCTATGATGTAGTGTGTTTCCTGAGGCATCTATGATGTAGGGTGTTTCCTGAGGCATCTATGATGTAGAGTGTTTCCTGAGGCATCTATGATGTAGGGTGTTTCCTGAGGCATCTATGATGTAGAGTGTTTCCTGAGGCGTCTATGATGTAGTGTGTTTCCTGAGGCATCTATGATGTAGTGTGTTTCCTGAGGCGTCTATGATGTAGGGTGTTTCCTGAGGCGTCTATGATGTAGTGTGTTTCCTGAGGCGTCTATGATGTAGGGTGTTTCCTGAGGCGTCTATGATGTACAGTAGTGTGTTTCCTGAGCTGAGTTTCTCATCCGGGTTTTTACTTTTTTTCCATAACTTTCCTGGATTTCTGTAGTCTACATAAATTTTCCTTATTACTTCATCCCATTTTTTGGCGTATTCTGTTTTGCATAAATCTTGCAGCTCATCTTGTAGTGTTTTGCGCTCGTCCGTCCACCCGCTGGGCGTTATAGGTTGTAGAAGACTATGTCTGGTTTATAGTGTTGTGAGTGCCTCAGTTACGGGGATATGATCCCTCATACATTTTTCTATGGTGCTAATCCATGTATTTAGCTCTGTGTTTATGCATGATTTTCCTTTACATTAAAGTCTGTGACACTGATTCCCTGTGCACTGCTTTTGAACGCTTCCCAGTCAGTTTTAGTGTATTGAAGTCTTGGTGGTGAGGGCTTCTGAATGGGGTTAGTTGACAGCGTCATTATTATTGGCAGGTGGTCGCTTGTGCTCACAGGGCCCCTATCTACGCGGGTGTTTAGGAAGTGGTGGTTGTTGGACAGTATTATGTCTGGTTTACCACTGTGGCCTTGTCTGACGTAAGTTGGCAAGTCTGGGCCCAGGTGGGTTAGATTTCCTTTCCTTATCATATTATGGATGGCTTCTCCTGCCTTGTTGTTCCTTCCGTGTCCCGGGGGTTCCGTGTCCCAGGAAGTAGGCGGGTCTGTTTCTTCTGGTGAGTGTGATGACGTCGGCCAGGGGAAGGTAAGGCCGTCTTGGTGGCTGGTAACACGTTCCTATGAAGATTATACCTTTGGTAGTTTGGAGTGCAATTGCCAGGAAGTTTTCTTGAAATTTATCTAGAATTTTGTGTGGAATATTTCTCCCTACAGCAATTGGTGCTCCATCGTTGGCCTGGTCAGCTCTATTGACTTGGGAGGTTTTGGAGTTGAAGATCTTTATCTTCTCACTTTCCTTTTTCCTATGGCTGTTATTGAGTAGTGTTATTGTATCCGAGTGTATTTCTGTGTACAAGCTGCGGAGTTCCAATACTCTGTGCGGAGTCCAGCTTAAAACATTGTGTTGAATTCTTGTTAATGACTGGATGGCAACGTTGAAACTGATGGATCTCTTCCACACTGTGGATTGTCTGGGGTCGATACGTATCCTTCCCGCATTATGTTAAACTTATTGCTGCTTATCTGGTGAATGGATAGGTGGTGTTTGGGGAGTTAATGTAAGTGACAATGTTCTCGACTACTGGAGAGTATTACACGTTCATGTCGGCGTGTAGGTAACCCCTCCCCCCCCTCCCCCTCCCTCCCCCCACCCTTCCCATAATTTGATCACTGTGACATATTGATGGAGTGATTGTATAATATTTGGTGTGACAACACTGAAGGGGGCTCAGTGAGCACAGTTGTAACATGACACATTATACACGCTCTCCCTCCCTCTCCCCGCATGGAAATGTGGAGTTGCTCTCATTACACATTCACTGGCCAGGCCAACATAGTTTTGTAACGCATTTGACCCACATTATTGCACATTACGTCAAATGTGATTCATCAGTGTTTCTGATGAGGATTAAAATGAATAATCTTTCAATATATATATATATATATATATATATATATATATATATATATATATATATATATATAATATATATATATATATATATAATATATATATATATATATATAATATATATATATATATATATAATATATATATATATATATATAATATATATATATATATATATATAATATATATATATATATATAATATATATATATATATATATATATATATATATATATATATATATATATATATATATGTCGTACCTAGTAGCCAGAACTCACTTCTCAGCCTACTATTCAAGGCCCGATTTGCCTAATAAGCCAAGTTTTCCTGAATTAATATATTTACTATAATTTTTTTCTTATGAAATGATAAAGCAACCCTTTTCTCTATGTATGAGGTCAATTTTTTTTTATTGGAGTTAAAATTAACGTAGATATATGACCGAACCTAACCAACCCTACCTAACCTAACCTAACCTATATTTATAGGTAAGGTTAGGTTAGGTAGCCAAAAAAAGCTAGGTTAGGTTAGGTAGGTTAGGTAGACGAAAAAACATTAATTCATGAAAACTTGGCTTATTAGGCAAATCGGGCCTTGAATAGTAGGCTGAGAAGTGCGTTCTGGCTATTAGGTACGACATATATATATATATATATATATATATATATATATATATATATATATATATATATATATATATATATATATATATATATATATATATATTATATATATATATATTATATATATATATATATATATATATATATATATAAAATCTTTTGTTCTCTCTCTCCTCTTTTTATTTTTTCTCCCCTCTCTTTTTTCCCCCCACTCTCTCCCCCTCCCTCCTTTCCCCCCTCTCTCCCCGTCTCCTTTCCTCCTCTCTCCCCATCTCCTTTCCCCCTCTTTTTCCCTCTTCCCCCCTCTCTTTTCCCTTGCTCTCTCCCCCCTCTCTTTTCACTCCGCTTTCTTTTCCCTCTTTCCCCTCTCTCTTCCCTCTCCCCTCCCCCCTATCTCTCCCTTCTTTTCCCCCTCTCTCCCCTTTTCCCTTGCTTTTCTCTTTTTCCCTCTTTTCCCTTTTCCCTCTCTCCCCCCTCTCCCTCTTTTTCTTTTGCTTCTCTTTCTCTCCTCTCTTTTCGCTTTCTTTTTACAAGCGTTCTATGAATGCAAGCAAAAAATTTAGTGTTATTTACTTGGAACTTATAAAAATCATTGCCAACATATCCAAAATCAGGACTGTTTTTTGATACCAGTTGTGCAATGAGGAATTGTCCTGAGGCACATTGCTGGGTGAAAGTGTGTTTGCCGATGGGTTAATCTTTGTGTAATAAGAGGGACAGGTTGGGAGTGTGTGTGGGCAGCAAACAGTGAGAGGCGATTACTTCGCTCATCACCCCCGAGGCTACACAGGTGGGGGGCTCATTCCTCCACCGCTCTCTCACCACCTACTTTTATTTCAGGTTTGTAACGACAGAAAGATAGTGGTTAAACAGTTTCTTGTGCCATTTTGGGCTGTTGTGTAATGAGAACATCAGGCTGGTAGTGAGGAATATGCAGCACTTGTATGGTGCCCATGTCTCAAAAAGAACATAAATTAACTGGAAAAGGTGCAAAGGCATGCTGCAAAATGGCTTCCAGAACTGAAAACAAGCAATAAGAGGAGAGACTAGAGGTGATAGATAACTAGATAAACAAAACTAGAAACTTGTATCAATTTATCAAAACTTTATCGCAAAATTTATCAAAACTATTTAAACTAGAAGCTCTACCCTCCGTGGAGGGTAGAAATTACCCTTCCCTGTGGGTGGCCGTTTTTGCTAGTGTATCGTTTCATTGTAGTATTTGTTTCACATGCATGTTTTCTGTCCAGTTTTGTTGTGTTAACTTGGCATTTTGTGCTCTGAACAGCATGTGCTCAGCACTTACTTCCCTGGGTGTTGGTGAGCACTTCCCTTGTACTGAAAGAGTTAATTCTCTGGTATTGTTTGGGGTTCATCCTTTCAAGAATAGGCCACTGGGGTGGAGTGCTTTATCTTGGGTATTTCAGGGGTCTTCTGATCTCTGTTTAGGCCCTTGGTTGGAAGCTGTCATTAGGTTGTGTGGGGTGCACCATGTGCGCACACGCTATGCTTATACGGCATACCACAGGTGCCATTTTGCAGCACTGGTAGTGGGGCTGCTTGGGGTTCCTGTTTTATTTGGTAAGCATCCCCAAGAGCCTGGGTGCACCTGTCTGGTTCATTACTAGCAGGCCCTGGTATTCCCCAGTGGATCTCTGGCAAGGTCAATTATGCATAAGGGATGGCCTGTTGAGCCCACTCTCACCCATTGCGAGTTTGAAAGCTGTTTGTTGCCTATGCTATGTGGTGACGGTCATTATTTCTGCCTCTGCCATGCTGTCTTTTGGGTTGATGACTCTTAAATCCCGAATCTTAAGGGGTTTTGTTCCTCATGGGTTCTGATCCTGCCTCTGTAGTCAAGGCATTTCAGGCAGCTGCTGCCTTACATGCTAGGTTTCCCGGTTTGTGTTTGTAGCTTTATGCTTGGATGGAAACCCCAGATTTTGCCACATATGGGAGGGGGGTCAGGTTTTGGCTCTTGATACCTGGTAAGCCAAGTAATGAACTGTTGTAACTGGTAGATTGGAGCAATCTCGGCAAGATAGCTAAATTTGGGCACCGCGGCTCTACCAAAAAGAGTCGTTTCAATACATTCGACGATAGGTTTTCATATAAATCTCTTCTAATGGCCACAAATCTATACTAATGTCAATCAGCAAGAAGTGCCTACCTCATTAACTAATATAATATGAATGAATTTGTAAATGAAGTACTATATATATTTCCCTCTAATAATTGTATTGAATTTGCTGACTAAATGTAAGGACTTATTTAGTGTTAACATAACAAAACACGTGTGAATGTTCATTTTGGTATGCAATAATTGTACCTACATTTTATCCGAAACACTTAAATATGGTTAAGTATATCTGAGAGTGAGTTCCATGCCAGGTTCCTGCCATGTGCAGCAGTATTATATATATATGCTGGATATTTTGTATGTTATTCTAACTAAGGTTTGTTTAAGACCTAGAAACTGTCAATATTAGGAGGATACATATGATTCAAAATACAGTAAACAGTATTCTATTTAGGAAAGTACAGGAAAATATTTGGCACTTTTATTGAATTTATTTGGCACTTTTTTTTATTTTTATTTGAACTAACTTCACCTTATTTTGATTTTGAGAGAATTCATTAAATCATCATTCTATATAAGGAACAGTACTGTACTGTACTATACAGTTTATCTTTTTTAACAAATTAAATCCTAATACTGTATAAGTAATAATTGTTTTCCTTCTCAGTGTACGTGAAACCCATGCCGTTGCTGAAGCACAGCAGGAGAAGAACTCGCGTCTGAAAGAGGCCTTTGGCATTTCTGAGTTTTTTGTAGAGGGTTCATCCCTAGACCCTAACAGAAAGGCAAAAGAGG
>NC_091173.1:5345540-5355540 GCF_040958095.1 Procambarus clarkii
TCATAAAATAACCCAGTTATTAAGAAAGCAACATGGGTGATAAAATGTCAAAGGGTTCCAGAAGATGTTCTGTAATACATAGTATTTGCTTGAGGTTAACAATTCAGATTAGAATAATTGTTTACACTATCTTTAGGGTGATATCATGATGAATGGTCCACCCTCAGTGACTATAATGAATCAAATGGCTTTAATAGTGGCATAAACAAAAAATATGTTATTGATGTGATTATTTAATTGCTAAGGATAACACATTTGGACTGCACTCTTTGTACACATGTTATTCTTAATAGTCATAGTCCTCAATGACAATAAAAAAAATTCTAAATTATTTCAGTTGTGTCATTTAACACAATTGTTGTAGCTGGTCTGATGAAAAATCACATGAAATCCTAGAATGACAGACTCCAAAAGTTAGCACATGGCTTGGAATGACTAAATCCAAAATTTATGACCCATTCTTCTTTCATGAAGCATCTGTAACAGATAGTTTACTTGGCTATGCTTCAGCAGTTTCTCAAACCTCAGCTTCTCGATGATGGTGTTCTTGATACTGTAATGTTGTTTCAACAAGACGAAGCACCGTGCCATTGTGCATTAATTGTCCGAGAATACCTCAACAGACGATTTCCCAATAGGTAGATTGGACATGGAGGGCCTCAACCTTGGCCTCTGCGTTCTTCGGATTTCACACCCTGAATTTCTTTGCATGGGGGTTCATAAAAACAGTGGCTTGTCGCCAAAGGATCAATAGTTTAGCCAAACTTAAAGTATGCATTTGGCTGGCAGTGCAGGATATAAATCCTGACATGCTCCAAAATGTGTTTCACAATGCTAAGGTTAGATTTGAAATGTGGAAGTACACAGATGGAGCATATGTTGAAGACATATGATTTATAAATCTTTGTTTTTGTATTGTAATTAGGTAAAAACTTGAAATTATGTAGGCTTTTAATATTCATCCAATTTCATAAAGCATATACAGTACTTCATTCTGGGACACCTTGTACAGGACAGTACTGCATATCATAAATAAAATTGTGTGTATGTATACCATAATTTAACAGGAAAAGGTTATTCATGAAATTTGCATACTTTGCCATATATTTTTATATTTCAGAGGAGTTTTAAGTGAAGCAGGGTATAGATCAAGGAGAATTAATATTTCAGATTCACAGTATAAAATATTGACGTGAGAGAAAGTCGACATTTCTTGATCACTTGACATTTACTAGAAAAAAAATATTTGTTGCTCGGCACAGAGTTTAAAAGTTTTCTGTGCTCAGCATTTCCTATCAACAAATGTGTGATGAAAATTAATGGGAGTATATTTCAAAACTTGGCGAGACGTTGGAGGTGTTCAAATGTGTTGAGAATACATTTACGACTCCGGTGCAGCACCTGAATGTAGCTCGTAGTTTATGATGGGACACTAATATTTATTCCTTGGCATAAAGCATCTTTTAATTATATTAGCCTTTTAATATTATTGCCATGTTGATTCCAGTTATTAGTAGATTTGTTAAGTAACCAAATTTTTTGACAGCCTGCCTCTGTCAGTACCATTATTGTAAAAGGCATTCATATGATGAATTTGACACACACATCAGTAACTAGAATATTACCATATCACATCATAAAATAAAGTGATACTGGCCATAATCTCCTACCTAGGATATTTCCACAATCCATGTGTAAAGTAGATGTATTAATGCATGAATATTACAAAAGTAATCATTTTATTTCCATCAATATGTACCCCTAAGGATGTGATGTGTTGTCATGTGATGTATTACATATATGAAGCATATAAAAATCTATATATATTTTACAAAGTGTTTTATCTGCAAGTGGTAAAATACTAAGTACACACTAATGATGTGATATCTTCTTATTTTTTCCTTGCCAAGTCTTTCCTTTACCAGGGTAATAAGCAAGGTAAAACACACGGCTCACCATCAATGTTTGCCAATATTTCCAAGTGACTAAGCATTCAATTACCGTCAGAGTTTTAGTATCGACAAAGACAGACAGTTTGGTCCAGCAGTGTTGTGCTCAGGTTATTGTGGAGGCATGCATCATTAGTCATTTGTATAGAACTTCATTGGTAATTATATATTGTTAAATTGGCATAAAGTTCATTTAAAGGTAGATTACTCATTTTTTAAATACATGATAATAGTCATGACATGACACACTTAGATGAGAACATATGTTTATTTTACTTTCATTGCTCTTTTTATAACTAGTAATTACAAAGTGGTGAAATAAGTTGATCATGTTTGAAGGCATTCACAATAACCAAGCAGTGTCAGTCATTGAATGCAGTTACATAAAGAAGGTAATTGCACAGTGTATAAGTCCCGTATGGTGATGGTAAGTTCAGTGGCTTGACCTCCTCTGCATGACTTGGCAGATGGACAGAGTGGTACCACCTTGCTTCTATTATAGTCACTTTTGTTTTCTTTCATTTTCTTTACTTGAGCATTGATTGATTCAAACCTAATTCATCCCAAAAACACATTACCTCTCTGTCCATAAATTGTTTTTAGTTATGTCTTCTGTTTTAGACATCTCTTTTATGCTCCTTAAGTATAGCATGATTCTATGAAGAAACCTTGCTTCCATATACTGTTGAATTTTTACATTATAATGTTTTGCGAGAACAATATTTAAGGTCATTTCTAAGTAGTGTATTCCTTGCATAAGTGTAAAGTTTTTGTTTAATACAGTATTGAAGCAAGTTTATGTATTTTGTGAATTTTTTTTTATAGAATCATGTCTATTTTTTTGGTTTTGTTTTAAAGATAGAATTAGGATTATTATTAGATAAAGAACTAACCTGAGAGTCCTGTACTGTTGATCTTTTTCTTTCACAGTGGCATTCCATGAGCTTCACATCAATCCAAAAACCGCAGTAACATTGTGTAGGGTCACTCATTGTTGTCTGTGTAAGAGTGTATGTCTGCTGAGTGCACATGTGTGTACTTGAGTGTGCATGTTTGCTTGTTCTTGATTGTTTGGTTACTATTCACTAAAGGTGAGTATGAGACATAGAATGTATACCACATTTTCCTTTAATAATAGTGAACATGTCACATTACAGGAGCGAGTCACCAAAGCGTAAGAAGCGGGACAAGAAGAAGAAAAAAGAGAAGTCTAAGAGGCGACATCGCTCCTCTTCCACTTCCTCCTCCTCATCATCATCCTCATCATCATCAGGATCAGATTCTGATAGGCAAGTACCGGGTATTCATTTTTCATGACTGTTTAAATTGTTTCTCAAACAGAATTTGACTGTTTATCCCTTTAATGTGTTTAACCTCTGTGCTGCGCCAACCAAGAAAACTAGAAAACACCTTTTGAATATTTCGTACCCGTTCAAAATGTGTGCGCGGTAGGTTGTGTATGAAATGAACTCTTGGGACTTCCAGTGAGAAGCAGCCATCTTGGAAAAAATTCCCAGAATGTCCTAAGGCTGCTGGCTGGGTTAGTACTGAGTGAGCAACCATGGGAGGTGCATGTGCCTCTGGCTCCCAAATACTTATCCGATGCTGTGTTGAAAGATTGCATTCTGTCGGTGAAATTCAGACCTTATTGTTTAACCCTTAACCCTTAAACAGCGCAAATCATCCATATATGATTTGCGTATTTAAAGTAGTTAAAATAGTCCTATACATACATAGAGCTCACATCTGCTTCCTCAGACCACCAGTAACTATCCTCCATCTTGAAAAAAAATCCAGAGTCCCTCATTTTCCTTCTAGGGCCTTTGTAAGAAAATGATGACCATTGCTTGGCAACATCACCATCCAGTATCTGAATGTTTAGGGCAGCCACAGAGGAGACACTCAACTTTTAGCAACAGCAAATGAGTGATTACCATGTATATATATGAGGCAAAATGTGTGCCATATGCAATTTTAAGATTTAGGCTTAAAATATATTTATACATGTATTATTATAAGTATGTGGGTGTCTTTATATCTCGTATATCCATACATACTTATATTTTCAAAGTTTTACATAATAGTAACTTTGACACATAAATACAACCTGTTAGCATGAAAAGACTAAATTAATAAATTGAGAAACAATGAAAATAAATCAACAAATTTATTCCTATGCGGCACCTCAACTAAAACTATGCCACTTCTCCAGGCCACTACAGCTAAACCACAAGAGCTACACACTTTTTATTTGGATTTTTGTGCTTCCTGAAGGCTAATTAACAATGTCATAAGAAAAAATAATTGTTTTAGAACAATTTTTTTCTTGAGCGCCCTGGGAATGTTTGCAATTTAACAGTTAGCGGTTTAAGGGTTAAGCAGGTAAGGAGTCCTGAGGAGATTTACACCCCTGTGTGCAAGAAAAAAAAATCTAAATTTTTTTTTCGTCTTCTAAAAATGTTAATTTGTGTTTTCTGAGCACGGGAAAAATAAAAAAAATTGTAGGTGACATATTTTGGGCGCAATAGGCTGAGGAAGTCTGGCAAAATGTGGGCGTTGACAGCAGTCGTCAGAGGCGGTCAGCATCACCCGAGCTGACAGGTGGGAGTTGCCACAAAGATATTATTACCTAATTATTTCAATGTCTCTGATTTTTTCTTAGTTTTTTGCAGTAATATTATTCAAGTGTGTAGTGTGATAGATTTATATAATAAAATGTGTGAATCATCGCTATACTCAAAAAGTATGGTGTTCATATTAGTGATTCAATTATTACGTTCATAAAACAATAAACAATTAGTTTTGTTGTTATTACACTATATACACGCATTATATATAGGTATCTACATGTTTTGTTCACCATAACTGTATAACTAAGCTGGTATAGTTAGTTCAGGCACTAAGAGATATCGCTACACTCACAGTCAGCTGGCGACTGCTTCCCTCACTCATTCAAGGTCAGGCGCACTAAAATTTCACCCCAACAATACTGTTTGTAGTGTTATTACAATATATACACACATTATATATATTAGTATCTATATGTTGTATGCACCGTAACTATACACCTAAGCTTGTAGGGTGCCCAAAGAGCATAGTGGGCGGCTAGTGGCTACACTCTATACAGCTAGACAAGTCATGGAGACGATGTCAGCTCTGTCACCCAAATGGCTCCTCCCAACATAATCCTTTTGCTGTTATTACACTAATACACACATTATATAAGTATCTACATTTGTGTTCACCATAGAGAACCATTGAGCTGGTATGGTAAATGCAGACAATAACAGGTGGGGCTACAGTCCGTAAACGACACTATCTCTCTCCCTCCCTCAGCATTACTCCTCCCACACAGCGCTAATTATCACAACAATCCTGCTATTATCACAATCCTGGGCATTTTTGTCACAGTCATGGGTCATCTGTAATACTGTCATTGCTAAACAATAGCAGTTATATATTTATTTTGATATTTTTAGTCAATGCTGTGGTCACAAGCTGAACAGCAATGCTGCGAGCTCATGCTGCGTGTGCCAGCCTTGGTTGCTCCCACAGTATTGTGGCTCTCACACCGGAGAATATTGCCCATGATTTCTTTTAAACATAGCATCTATTTACCAATGCCCTGGGAAAGCTGATGTGAACCCCGTGTAGCCGCAGGCCATTTGAATCGTACTTGGCACCCTATGGAGTATATATACACACCATGCTCACGGTGGGACATGTTACTCTTGGCGTATATATACGCCATGCGCAGTTTAAGGGTTAAAGAACATAAGAGTCATAATATTAATGGAGCTAGCCACAATATGGACCTAACATAAAGGTTGGATGCAAGTGATACAGCACCGATGAGGAAGATAAAGCGAGTGTATCCAGTTGTAGCTCTGAGTGCCACCCTTGCCCAACCATGCCATCTCCAATTTTTATAGATGGTACATAGAGGAATCATTTTCTGGGATCAGTGATGATACATCTGATACAAGTAGCATAAATGAACAGTGTTAGTGGCTTCCATGGTGGTGTTTTCCATAGATATTTTCCAGAATAGCTGAATCTCTTCCAGAATGACTGACACAAACTCCTGATTGACTGAATCTCTTCCAGCGAGGGACGTTACAAAGCGATATTTTCATAACTACCCTACAAATAGATCTTTTCCTATAATCTTTTCAAGACTAGCTTACGCTTCACAAGCTTGGCTACATACCACCTACAGGTATTAACGCCAAGAGTGTACGTGAGTGCGTTATTTGCAAGCACACACAACGTAGAACAGGAAGCGAAAATCTGTTTTTACCTGGTGCATCGAGAGCAAAGTCACGCTGTGTACCATGGACTGCTTCATTGATTATCACTCACTCCTGAAGTACCGAGTATGTAATAATGTGTGTTACTGTGTAAATAGTGTGTGAAACTGTACATACAATATTGTAATTTTAGTGAATTTTTAACAAGAAATATTGCGACAATAAACATTTATTGTGGACACATTACTGACACATGTATCACAGTTCCATGGAACATTATGAACATTCTACTGTATACATATTGTAAAGAACACAAATATGCATCATATACGATAAAAAAATTAATAAAACTGCATTGGAAATACACAAAAACAAATAATTGAAAATATATTTGTGACAACTTGCGGTGCTTGAATAGCGCGCCCGACCGCCACTGGGAGCTTCGTGCACGGGTGACCAGCCCGTTTCGCCCCCTTCTACATGCCCCCACAGCCAAAGTAGGTGGAATTTTTTTTTTTTTTTTTTATGTGTACGTGATCAGGGAAGGGAATTTATCATTTTACAAAGATAAAAAAAAATTGTGAACACTTGATTTTATGCGCACGGGAATGTCATAATAAACTCTACGCATCACAGTGGTTAAATCATTATACCATTATGAAGTATTTCTTTAAATCCACTTGCAGGCCTTATGCCTTATGTATTCAGTTCATAGCTTTTCTGAGTGCTTTTTCTACTAATCTCTCATGAATTATTTAAACTGTGAAATTTAACATCCACAATTAGATACAGTATATGTAATTTGTATTGATACTCCTCTTCCATTAGTCAGGATTGGAAGCATATATACTCCCTTACACACTTGGAAACATATCTGCTTTCATAATTCGTCTTATGGATGCTATCACATACTTTCACAATTTATTTTTCCTTAATATCACTTTCATTGTATGTTGTTCACATGTATAAGCATATTTTGTTAATCACACACAATCATATTTGTCCTTATTTTTTTACCTTGCTATTCTTCGATCAAATTTACTTTTGATGGTGTTATTCAATAAATTCAATTTTAATAATAAAAGGATAGACTGGGAGAAAATAAACAGGGAACTTACAAACATTCAATGGGAAACGGTTCCAAGTAATAAAAACCCTACACAAGGAATAGAACAACTGACCTCTGAAGCATATAAAGTCTGTCTGAAACATGTTCCTTCGAGGAAAGAAAGAAAGAAAGAGGTCAAACGTAGAAAGAGAATGCAGAGGACACTACAAAAGGAAAACAATAACCGAAATGCTTAAGCAGACACAACTTTCCCTACAAAGAACAAATAATTTAAACAGGGAGATTGAAGAAATGTAACTAGAACAGAAAGCAATACAAGAAATAAAGAAAAACCCAAAATATTTCTTCACATATGCAAAATCAAAAGCAAAAACCACTGCCCGTACTGGACCTATTCGTATGAGTGAAGGTTCATACACTGAGGATGACAAAGAAATTAGTGAAATCCTAAAAAATACTGGATGAGGACATGTTTAGCAATCCAATAAACAGCATGAAAGTGGAAGATCTGGACAATTTCTTTGTGTGATATCCGAACCCCTGTAAATATAACTGATATCAACACGGGCGTGTCAGATTTTGAAAGAGAAATTGACAACATGCCCATGTACTCAGCCCCGGGTCCAGACTCACGGAATTCAATATTTATAAAAAAATGCAAAGTGCCAGTAGCATAGGCACTCAGTATAGTGTAGAGGAAGAGCTTGGAGAGCTTGGAGATACTAGATGTGCTTAAACAGTAGACATAGTCCCTCTACACAAAGGAGGGAGCAAAGCATTGGCTATGAATTATAAACCAGTTGCATTAATGTCCCACATTATAAAATTATTTGAGAGAGAGATCAGGAGTCAGGTCACCAGTTTCATGGAGACCAATGACCGTCACAACCCAGGCCAACATGGATTTAGAGCGGGAAGATCATGCCTCTCACAGCTACTTGACCACTACGACAAAATCACTGTTTTTCTTCTAATGCCTCAGTGCAGATATGGTATACACGGACTTTGCAAAGGCATTCAATAAATGTTACCATGGAGTGATAACACACAAAATGAGCTCAATGGGAATAACTGGTAAAATAAGACGTTGGATACTCAATTTTCTGTCGAACAGAACACAGAGAATAAGTCGTTGCAATTAAAAGTCAGTCCAAGCACCGTTAAAGCACTGTACCTCGGGGTACAGTCCTTGCACCACTATTTTTCCTTAGTCTCATATCAGATATATACAAAAATAAAAGTCACAGCTTCATATCATCCTTTGCAGATGACATGAAAATCAGCAGGAAAATTACCTCTGCTGAAGACATTGGAAAAATTACAAGCAGATACACGCAGAAATCACAATAGCGTGAAATATCAAATGAACAAATCCACAAGGGTCATGATGATGAGGTTGCACTTCTTTCCATGTCGTGGCACAGTTGACGTAAGACGCATCTGGAAACATACCATGCATAGGTTCGAACCCTTATCACAGCCCTTGTGGATTTGTACAAGCAGGTATAAAGTTTTTGACTGGGCAGCAGAAAATAACATGATGTTTAACAGTGATAAATTCCAGGTACTCAGCATGTAAAGCAGCACGTGAAGGATCTGGGAATAATGTCTTGACGACCTAACGTTTAGGGAGCATAACCAAGCAAATATTGCTTCAGCCAGAAAAATGATAAGATGGATTACAAGAACTTTCAAATCCAGGGATGCCATCACATTGGTTGTACTATTCAAATAACTTGTACTGTCTCGTTTTGAGTACTGCTCAGTATTCACTTTCCCGTTCAAAGCAGGAGAGATTGCTGAAATAGAGGGAGCACAGAGAACATATACAGCTTACATACACGATAAAGCACCTAAATTATTTTGATCATCTCGAAGCTCTCTAAATGTACTTACTAGAAAGAAGACAAGATATAATATACACATGGAAAATACTGGAGGGTCAGGTCCCAATTCTACACAGTAAAATAACAATATACTGGAGTGAATGATATGGAAGAAAATGCAGAATAGAACCAGTGAAGAGCAGGGATGCCATAAGCACAATGAGTACTGTATAAACATCAGAGGTCCACTGTTGTTCAAAATACTCCCAACAAGTATAAGAAATATTGGCGGAACAGCCGTGGATATCTTCAAGAGAAAGCTAGATAGTTTTCTTCAAGAAGTGCCTAACAAAACCGCGCTGTGGTGGGTATGTGGGCCCTGTGGGCCTGCAGGCCGCTTCAAGCAACAGCCTGTTGGACCACGCTCTCACAAGTTGAGCCTGGCCCCAGGCCGGGCTTGGAGTTGAACTACTCCCAGAACCCTGTCAAGCAGGTACTTCAATAAACATGCTTCACCACTCATTATTCATTTGCTAAACACATGTAGAACATTGTAGTGCGCCCTCCTTAATTTTAAGAGTCTCACAATTCACACTTCATTTCTTTTCAAAACATTAGTTCTAGTTTTATTATTACCTGACCACACTTGTACCATACCATTGTTTCATACCTTTACATTAGTTTTAGAACCAATATTTTTGTCTTGCAAAAGCGAAGTTCATTCCTTTGTATTTTGTTCTTCCTTGCTGGGGCTTTTAACACTTTCGCCCGGGCATGACGCAGCATTGCGTCATCCGTTTACTGACGGTAATTCCGGGGATGACGCAGCATTGCGTCAATCACTTTAAATAATCGCCAAAAATCAGGTTTTTATCCGATTTTTTTGGGACTGGTTTTAAAATGCGC
>NC_091173.1:5363040-5558040 GCF_040958095.1 Procambarus clarkii
ATTTGATTGAAAAAATCACATAAGAATATAGAGGGTATATTTATGGTTTTAACTATTATTTATGTATATATTAAAAAGCTGACGATTTATTACATTAGTAGCACAGCAATAACCTGGCCCATCTCAGAGACAAGCCTTGTAAACAAAACAGCTTATGACAAGCTGTCATGCAGCAAACTTGACATAAACCTTTCACTAACATTCCATCCTTAATTCCAATGCTTTGACCCTTAGTATTGTCACCTTATTTAATGAATGGGGACAGTCATGGCAGTTCCATTTTCCCGTCTCAAAAATATTCCCTCGTGGCTGTGTTGGATGTCAGCTTTATGCACTTAATTTCTCACAGTTGTAATTGGTGTCATTGCTACTGCCCACAGAGAAGCAGAAGCCGTGAGAAGTCTCGCAAGAGGCCGCATCACCGTGCAGAGAGGTGAGCTCCAAATACTCCTCTACATCTTTCCCAGGACAAACTGCTTTTAAACTGACTTTATTTATCACTGAAACAGACTTTTAGACAATGCATTTTTATTGGAAATTACAAAAATAAAACTAAGTACAGTATAATTATAAATATCAGTTTATATGAGTGCATTACCTTGTTAAAAAATTACTGAAATATTCATTGGAGGATTGTGTTAGTTGTTAAGTACTGTACTGCAAATTGTCATAAATACTCATATTTCTGTAATGAGACTGATCCTTGGAAAGTTGCATTTTCTGTAAATGCCCTGCATGTACTAATATTATGGGCTATTAACATCATCACTATTGAAATGTAATGATTTTTGTTTTATGTAATGATTATGTCTGAGCAAAATTACTTTGAAAAGGAAGATATTTTGCTGAAAATAAAATTATTTTTTATTTTTGTTAATTATTTATACAGTATTTCAGTTTGGTAGACGATTGGAAGAAACTAAGTGATTAGTGAAGGGGACTGAAGACCACTAAATGTTTTCAAAGTTTAGTTTCTAACAGATATGAGAAGATTAAATACTACACAAAGTTTTAACTGCTAATATTTTTGTATGCTTGATACTTGTAGTAGTTTTTGGCGTTCCTTGAAGACGGTATTTTCTCGGACAGCCCACAAATATGTTTAAAGTCACACAATATGTAAATAAACATCAACTCTTAACATCTGCACAGGTAGTCTATGCAGTTCATACTTGGAACTCGTTAGTAATTGTCATGCCTTCAATATCAAATTTCCAAACAATAAAGTCTTCTATTTCTCCTTGAAAGAGGTCACAGTTTCAGTGTATTTGATATAATTCAGCAGCCCGCTGTACTGTCTAGGAGCACAGTAGGGAAAATCTCTGATATTGTACCAGTTATCTTAAATGCCCGGGGGCTCCGATATTCTAAATTCATCCAGCCTTATTTGTATTGTTGTAGTAATCGCAAATTACTCGATTATATCGATCAAGTACAGTACATTGGTGTTCCAGTAGTCACTGCTATGTATGTCAACACAGAGCTTAAACAGCATTCTGGCTTTACCAGGCAGCCAATGGAAGTCAAATTAGTGTGGGTAATATAGTCCCATGATGACATACCTGTTAAGTCTTGCAGCTCTATTGAAAATAACTTAGTTTCTTTAGCAGATAGTTTGGTAGACTGTAGTACATGTATAATGAATTACAATACAGTAGCCTAACCTACTTGTGAAGAAGTTATTTATCAGTTTTTTTTATTGATTCTTCATTAAAGTATTTCCAGATAAATGCAGGTAAATGATAAATGCCTCGAGTTATAATTGGCCAGTTATTACATTATTGATTTGGTTATGAAGTGTGAGACTGACCAATAATACCTTCCAGTCCTTTACTTTTTAATTAATAAAACTTGACTATATCTTGTGTAAATCATCTTTGGCATCCCTAGGATAGCTATGTCACGCTTGGAACCAACAATTATGTACTGTGTCATGATTTGATGTTTTTAATGTTTTCATGTTTTATCGAGATTTGACTTCAGTTTTTCATTTTCATTCAGTTTCCAATATCACTAAAAACTATATTGATGACATTCAGTACATCATTAATATCCTCAAACAGAAAGTAAAACTGCATATCAGCAAAGACCTTAACTTGCACATTGTGCCTTTTTAACAACCCTGAAATATTGATAGTATATACTAAAGCAATAGGCCAAACACACTGCCCTGTGGAACACCTCTAGTAAGTGGTTTAATTGTTGATACTTTAGCACTTATTCACGAAGCATGATCTATCTGAGGGAGAACTGGCAAGTCTTCAATGAGAATTTCATGAAGTACTATATCAAATGTATAAGCTATGTACCAAATAATCCATTCCCAGCTAAATTTGGAGAAGAGCAGATACAGTATATATATTAACAAGACAAGAAAGCAATGAATGTATCGACATTTCTGGTTGCGTAAATCGACGCAATAAATGTAGTCTTTTTATTCCCCATGACTGATGAACTATAGAGATAGTAATATTATGTCGTATTATACCACATTATTATAGTACAGTAGAGCATAAAGGGTCAATATTGTTTTGAACATTGTTACAGTACAAATATCAATTTTCTTAGTGTAGTTTTGTATTTTTAGTCTTGTAGACCATTAGGCATACATTCAGTAGTTAAAATTCCATTTTGTACATGAATTTAAGTTAATAGATTGTATTATCTTTGGGTTTAGTTGTGAAAGGAAAATATTTTCCTTTCCTTTTAATTTTTTTTATTTTGTACAACATAATGGTTTCTGCTGTTGTAATTTATAGTAAATAAAATTATGCATACTTCTTAGTTTTTCTTTTTCTTTTTTCCTTAGATATTTTGTTGCACAATATTTTCTGATTTATAGTACAGTATATTCTTTACAAAAGTTATTCTTATTGTGAACCCAGATTTTAAGGTGTACAGAGTCATCCAGTATTTTGTGTATTTATCAGCTCTCCAGAGGCTCCACGATCACGTACGAAGCAGCTGCAGCACAGCTCAGATGTTGAATCCTCATCTGACAAACGATCTGCACGACACCAAGATGCTTTATCCTCAAATCAGATATGTAAAACTAGCCCAAAGGATGGTAGCAAGGGAAGAGAGAGTCACAGAGAGAAGGAATGTGACAAGCAAGATGAAAATCAGTGCAATATGTCTGTGTCACAAGACAGAGAACAAAACCAAGATAGAAATAAGCAGAAGAGCAGGAGCAGAAGCAGAAATAGAAGTGGGGAGCAGAAGCAAGAGTCCCCTTGGAGGATATCAGTACCAGGCTCGGCACATGAAAGTGAGGGTACTGGGACTGTTAATAAGTTGGACATCACAGGTAACATGAAGCATATCATTAGTGACATGAGCTGTTCTCCTTTGCCTTGTCAGCAACCAAGAAATACTGCAGTAGCAGAATCATCCAAGGTGAGCTGTCTATCACGCTCTGCCAGCAAGTCTCCAGTTAGGGTTTCTCCAAACCAGGATATGCTTGATTGTATCAGAATGAGCCTTACAAGTTGTGGGTCTATTCCCTTACCTAAAGCAGGTAGCCCAAGCAAAACCTTAGGAGAGAAAAACAGCCCTAAATGGAGTCAGATTCAGTCTTTATCATCTAAGATATTAGACATGAATGACACCCTCAAAAGATCAAGTGAAACCTCCAACTTACTTGGTAGTGGATCTCAAGATGTGCCATGTCTCCCACAGAATGGTCGTCACATTGGTGGCCCCATAGCAAGCAAATCACCAGTACCACATTCAAGGTAAGCAAACTTGAAATTTTGTTATAGATGATTGTTGCACATGATAAAATTTAATTTTTATTTAGATTCTCGCCTTATCCACAGTGTTAAAGTATATCAAAGTCTGTAAGATGTGAAAAGAGAAGTGGGTAATCAGTTTAAATGCCTAAATATGAGTAATTTATAAGAAGGATTTGCACAATCCAAGTGAAAGTAAAGTGTCAGGAAAAAAAAGGCTTTTATTTTAAAGTTTCTGCAAATATTGCATGGAATGCGATATCTATAAAAGAAAGATAGGAATACTTGTACAGTATATGAAACCATAGAGCTGCAGGAAGGATTTCTAGTTATGTCCCTTGTTTACAGATGCAAGACAATGGGGTGTGATATGAAGATAAAAAATCAAGAATTAGAGGAATAGAAATGAACATTGAGATGCATGTATAGTGTTAGCAGAATATAGTAAGACTGAAGAGAGCATTCCGAGATATATTGGGCACATTGAACAAATGGATGCAAGTAGACAGATGGAATGAATGAGTTTGAGAATAGGAGTGGAAGGTCAGGAAGATGATGGGCAGACATGGTCAGTGAGTTTGTGAGGAAGCAGGGATTGAGTGTGAGCAGTATATGGGATATAGAATGGGATAAGGTTGGGTGGAAACAGGTTGTAAGGAGGAAGAGTGTGTTTGAGGACTTGTAATATATGTAACAATTTGCAAGGAGCTCTGTACACTGTCTTATGAAGTGGTGGTGTGTG
Organism: Procambarus clarkii; assembly: GCF_040958095.1. NCBI lineage: Eukaryota > Metazoa > Arthropoda > Malacostraca > Decapoda > Cambaridae > Procambarus > Procambarus clarkii. Next base: position 5,367,514 of record NC_091173.1, read on the forward strand.
TTGCTGTGGATGACAGCTGAAGTGTAGTATTGCTTCTTTATCCATGATGCTATATATTATAATGGTATAATGAATAGATAAGTTATATTTTATTTGTTATTGTCTGTAATCATTTGCTATATTATTTCCCATTTGTCCCTGGGCTGATGCTTCGCCACCCCTTGGAAGTGAGAATATTATGATAATAAATAAATGGAAAAAATGTTGTCAATAGATTTATGTGCATGCCCCATTTTATTAATCAAGAAGAGATTTGATAAATGGGTGTGGACAAGATAAACAGTAGACAGTAATAGATCTGTCGGATGCAAGTCATTTCCAAGAGTTCTTGAAAGCATAACCCAGTGTCATGTCATTTGTAATGAGTCATGTTGTATACCAAGGTTAACGGCAGGTTTTCTGGACACTAGCTTATGCTGTAGTTGATTTTAAAGCAAAGAAAGACTATATAGTAATGCCAAACAACAAAATATGTGTTTAGATTCATCAGTCAATTTTCCAGGGAGGCTTATGGGTGGGATAAGGTTGTGTGTGTGTGTAGTGAGGGGAGCGGGGTGCATGGCTGGGAGACCAGGTAGCTTGTAATACAGTATAGTAATGTAACATTAAAACTATACGAGTTAGTGTGCATGTGTGGTTGAGGGTATGTGTGGAGGCGAGCTTATTGTATGTATGAGCACACATTTAAACAAAGCAATGAAAACATATTTGTCAGAATAAACTGGGGCTCCACCACCATCCAGTGCAATGTGTCTCGATCAAACTGAGATTTTTAATTACAGTGGTGTGACGGCAACATCGCCAGCACATATTAGATATTCAAGAAGTTCCAGTAGAGGCAGATCTTCATCTCGCAGCACCCGCAGCTCTCGCTCGCGTTCCTCATCACGCTCACACTCACCTTCGGCAAGATCCCACTCACCTTCACTACGCTCACGTTCTCCTACTTCAAGATCCAGGTCTCCCAGGTACTGTATATCAACAATGAAAACGGTTACAGTAATCCCGTTCATAAAGGTGATTTATCGGTAGATTTGATCTATGAGAAAATGGTGAGAAACAATCGTGTAATGGTAGTTTTGGTCCTGGTTTTGTAATCATAGTTCTACTATTGCATAATGCTGCTGAGAGTATAGTGCAGTTTCAATAGAGTGGTCCTGTTCCAAACTCTCAAGGTTTTTGTTTCTGCAAGTTTTTTACCAAGTTATTTTTTTTCAAATGATACATCATTGTGCCACGTGGACGTTGATCCTCGTTGCATAAAGATAAGTGCAAGGTAAGAGTATGAGCATTCATATTCATACTTGGCTCATTTGCTAAATGAGCAAATATAATGAGGTGATAAAAATGCTAATACTTTTAAAATTACACATGCTGTCATGCCTTAAGTACTGCTAGATACTCATTTTCACCTTCAGAGCAGGAGAGGGCTGCAATAGAGGAATACAGAGAACATATACAGCACGCATAGACATGATAAAACACCTAAAGTATTGGGCTCGTCTCAAAGCTTTCAAAGCGTATTCTCTAGAAAGGATATGAGAAAGGTACCAAATTATATATACAGGGGTACCTCGGTTTAAGAGTTTAATCCGTTCCTGGAGACAGCTCGTAATACAAAAACTTGTAAACCGAAGCTAATTTCCCCGTAAGAAATAATGAGAAGTAAATTAATCCGTTCCCGACTACCCAAAAACCTTACATCAAACTAAATTTTATACCTAATTCATCGAAATCTACACTACATAACTATGTTCAAGTTATTACTTACCCTTGCTGATGACTGCTGTTGGCATATGGAAGATGGTGAGGAGGGGGGGGGGGGGTGAGGAGGAGAGGTGTTACTGTTTGGAAGGGGAGTCCCCTTCCATTATGCCATCAGGCAGTGAGGACCTTTCTGGAGTGCATTCTCTGGCATATTTTGCCTGCATACCACTAGGATGTGCTTGTGGCTCACTGCTTGCTTGTCTTACTAAGAAACTGTCAAAAGACATTTGTTTTCCCTACATTTTAACACTTGTATGTAGTAGGACATCACATTGTCATTTAAAAGGTCAATGCAATGGCCTGCTACAGCTTTATCTGGGTGAGTTTTTTCTACAAAACTTTGCAGTTCTTCCCATATTTCACACATTTCCTTAATGAGGAAGGGACATCCTCTACTGCCTCTACTCACAACTATTTTCTTAGGTTGAACCTTACCACTGGCTTTCTTGGGACCCATTGCGAGATATATAATAACAACTTTTATGCTGAAATGGTAAAAAATCCAACAAAACACTGTAAATCCTGGTGAAGAATTCAGGCAGGATAGTCACTGGGTGTGGGGCACTGGTAAACTGAGGGGCAATTGCCGTGCCACCATGCGCTAGGTCAGCCTGTACGCGTATCAACACCCTCATATTCCGAGGCAACGGTTGTATTCCGAGGTAAATTTTCCGAGCAAATCCTGCTCGTAATCCAAAAAACTCATAAACAGGGATGCTCGTAATCCGAGGTACCACTGTACAGTGGAACCTTGAGTGACGAGCGGCTCCAGTTACGAGCATTTCAAGTAACAAGCAAGCCACTCACAGAAAATGTCTCGACTTACAAGCTTTTGCTCGATTAACGAGCGTTCCCGCTAGTTCTCAGACACCTCAGACGACAGTTTTGTAGTTGTTTTGCAAGACAAGCTTTCCACATGACGAGGTCGGTGCTGGAACGGATTAAACTTATTAATCGAGGTGCCACTGTACGGTACATGGAAAATACTGGAAGACCAGGTCCCTAATTTGCAGATTAAAATAACAATATACAGGAGTGAACAATATGGAAAAAATGCAGAACAGAGCCAGTAAAGAGTACAGGTGTCATAGGCATAATCGGAGAAGACTGATGAAACATTTCAGCTCCATGGTTGTTCAATATCCTCATAGCAAATATAAGAAATATTTCTAGAACAAAGTTGTAAGTTTTCAAAAAAAAAAAAAAGCTGGATAGTTTTCTTTTGCCAGTTGGTCTGGCAAGAACTGCCAGTTGGTCTGGCAAGAACTGCCAGTTGGTCTGGCAAGAACTGCCAGTTGGTCTGGCAAGAACTGCCAGTTGGTCTGGCAAGAATTGCCAGTTGGTCTGGCAAGAACTGCCAGTTGGTCTGGCAAGAATTGCCAGTTGGTCTGGCAAGAACTGCCAGTTGGTCTGGCAAGAACTGCCAGTTGGTCTGGCAAGAACTGCCAGTTGGTCTGGCAAGAACTGCCAGTTGGTCTGGCAAGAACTGCCAGTTGGTCTGGCAAGAACTGCCAGTTGGTCTGGCAAGAACTGCCAGTTGGTCTGGCAAGAACTGCCAGTTGGTCTGGCAAGAACTGCCAGTTGGTCTGGCAAGAACTGCCAGTTGGTCTGGCAAGAACTGCCAGTTGGTCTGGCAAGAACTGCCAGTTGGTCTGGCAAGAACTGCCAGTTGGTCTGGCAAGAACTGCCAGTTGGTCTGGCAAGAACTGCCAGTTGGTCTGGCAAGAACTGCCAGTTGGTCTGGCAAGAATTGCCAGTTGGTCTGGCAAGAACTGCCAGTTGGTCTGGCAAGAATTGCCAGTTGGTCTGGCAAGAACTGCCAGTTGGTCTGGCAAGAACTGCCAGTTGGTCTGGCAAGAACTGCCAGTTGGTCTGGCAAGAACTGCCAGTTGGTCTGGCAAGAACTGCCAGTTGGTCTGGCAAGAACTGCCAGTTGGTCTGGCAAGAACTGCCAGTTGGTCTGGCAAGAACTGCCAGTTGGTCTGGCAAGAACTGCCAGTTGGTCTGGCAAGAACTGCCAGTTGGTCTGGCAAGAACTGCCAGTTGGTCTGGCAAGAACTGCCAGTTGGTCTGGCAAGAACTGCCAGTTGGTCTGGCAAGAATTGCCAGTTGGTCTGGCAAGAACTGCCAGTTGGTCTGGCAAGAACTGCCAGTTGGTCTGGCAAGAATTGCCAGTTGGTCTGGCAAGAACTGCCAGTTGGTCTGGCAAGAACTGCCAGTTGGTCTGGCAAGAACTGCCAGTTGGTCTGGCAAGAACTGCCAGTTGGTCTGGCAAGAACTGCCAGTTGGTCTGGCAAGAACTGCCAGTTGGTCTGGCAAGAACTGCCAGTTGGTCTGGCAAGAACTGCCAGTTGGTCTGGCAAGAACTGCCAGTTGGTCTGGCAAGAACTGCCAGTTGGTCTGGCAAGAACTGCCAGTTGGTCTGGCAAGAACTGCCAGTTGGTCTGGCAAGAACTGCCAGTTGGTCTGGCAAGAACTGCCAGTTGGTCTGGCAAGAACTGCCAGTTGGTCTGGCAAGAACTGCCAGATCAACTGGGCTGTAGTGGATATGTGGGCCTGCTGCTGCTCCAAGCACCAAGCAACAGCCTGTTAGATCACACACTCACAAGTCGGGGTCAGGTGTGGGGAGTAGAACTCCCAGAACCCCATCCATGTACAGTCCAAGTAGATGATATGCATATAGACAAGTGGTGGCAATAAACACAACGAGGGGCAGCAGCAGCATGTTATGAAGGATATGAATGATTAATAGTAATTGTTACACTCCATGTGCAGTACTTTAAAGTGTGTTCATTAAGAAAATGAAATAATAATGTGGTTATTTTGCTGCTGCCAGATGTTGGGTTGGGTATGAAAGGTTGGGGTGTCATTACACCAGCCCATCCTCCTGTTTTGGTACTGATAGTAACGATGAGGACCATAGTATATATACACACCAATGTACGTACAACACAATTAAAAAGTTGAACACTGTACTATTGCATTGGACAAACCCGGAAAACTATTTTCTACTTTTGTTGCAAATACAAACTAAACTAACCTAACCTAATCTTCCTAGGCCTAATACACAATGTGAGGTTATACTAAGCCTAGGAATATTTAAATTTGTTTTTTAGGTTCATTTTTTCTGACTATAAAGTTAATAGTACAAAGTTCTACTATCTAATTGCATAGAATGGCAATCTATATACTATGGTGCATATAGTTACAAAAACTACTATCTAAACAGGAGAATGGGTTGCATTATGCATGTGCTTTTATCTTGCTACAACTAAATTTGAATACAGTACTTCAAATATGTGCCCAAATCTTGCAGTGATTTGGTTTGTCCCCCCCCCCCCCCCCCAAGAAAAAAAAGCTATTAGATGCTTCCAAAAACTGCAGGAATGTTGACAAGTATTTATCCTGAATGATGACACCAATGACAAATGATTGCATCCAGATCTGTAAAACTGGTATGGCATGATGAAACATTTGAATCATACCTTGTTCAATTTTGATTTAGCTTCCTCTGTAACAAGTTTTGGTAACTGGAATGTGTGTTCAGAGATAAGAAGGGCTTGCACATGCTAACAAATGTTCATATGGAGACGCTCCATGTTACTTTTCACAACCATGTCACTCGTTTCCGTTTCTTAGGTATTTTGCAGCCGACTATAAAATGTACAATCTTGGAAGACAATGGCATTATGATAAGTTAAATTTCCTATACCTATACTTTATAAACTTTTGCGCATTTATACATGAACATGTGGAAATTTGCATATTGAAATACTGCTCTTACCTTGGGATGAGATCCAAAAATTGGAAATCAAAGCTAGTAGTTAAATTGCTTGCATTTTATGTTCTGGGTGATTGAATCTGTTGAGTTGAGTACAATAGTTAGTATTCAACAAATCTGGGCTTTGTATAAATGCCCAAGAATAACGAGGTGTTGGTGAAAGTTCACTAAAAATCTGTGATTTCATCATGGCAGTAAACATCTTCTGCACTGAAGTTTCTAGTTTTGTATACCCACAACAAAATATTAATTAGATATGACATTTTATTGATAAAAATTTCTGGCAGTTCTTATGACAATGATATTTAGTGTTGTATTTGCAACAGAATTTGTATTTATGTTGATTTTCATCGAAATTATAAAGAATACTGTAATATCAGTGTTAAAATTTCATATTTTTGTATACTGTACATTCCTGGTGGAAGCCCTGTCAGCTCCCCGGAGCTATCCAGGCTGATATGGATATGTTAGATTTCTGGCATCGGTCAAAGTGCATGGAGTTCGGCCTACCAGGGACCACGAGCCAGAACCTGGCCCCCTGAGATGAGGCACCAGAAGCAATGGCCTATAGAAACTCCCGTGTGGTTGGGAACATTCTATGTCTCCCATCGACCAGGTTAGGCACCCAGAAAGGTAGGCGCCCCAAAACAAACCCCTATTCTTGTGAAAATATTGCTACCGAAAGCCGAATGAGTGAACAGAACTACCCCAAATGAAAATTAGCAAACTAACATGACTTCATCACATTGCTGCACCGCTGTCTGCGGAACCCCCCCACCCCCCCTTCCCTGGGAGGGGAAAGGGGAAGCCCCCAACCCTTGCACCGGTGATCCACCCTTCAGCCCTTGCAGCTTACCTCCTGCGCAACCCGAATTGTGTATTCATAATGGATCTGCATTCCTTCGTGTTTGGATCTTCTTGTCTTTACTGGGTTTGTTATGAAGTTCCGGAGTCATCCTGGTTAGCAGACTGCCCTATCTTCTCGTTGGAAGCTTGGCATACGTTTTGTCGGTCCTGCACTCTTGAGTGGCGGGGTTACCTGCTTGACACCTGCTTGATGGGGTTCTGGGAGTTGTTCTACTCCCCAAGCCCGGCCCGAGGCCAGGCTCGACTTGTGAGAGTTTGGTCCACCAGGCTGTTGCTTGGAGCGACCTGCAGGGCCACATACCACAGCCCGGCTGATCCGGAACTTCTCTTAGAAAACAGTCCAGTTTCCTCTTGAAGATGTCCACAGTTCTTCTGGCAATATTTCTTATATTCGCTGGGAGGACGTTGAACAACCGCGGACCTCTGATGTTTATACAGTGCTCTCTGATTGTGCCTATGGCACCTCTGCTCTTCACTGGTTCAATCTTGCATTTTCTTCCATACTTTTCACTCCAGTACGTTGTTATCTTACTGTGTAGATTTGGGACCTGGCCATGTGTATTTTCCATGTGTATATTATTTGGTATCTCTCTCGTCTCCTTTCTAGAGAGTACATTTGGAGAGCTTTGAGACGATCCCAATAATTTAGGTGTTTTATCTCGTCTATGCGTGCCGTATATGTTCTCTGTATTCCCTCTATTTCAGCAATCTCTCCTGCTCTGAAGGGGGAAGCGAGTACTGAACAGTACTCGAGACGGGACAACACATGTGACTTGAAGAGTACAACCATTGTGATGGGATCCCTGGATTTGAAAGTTCTTGTAATCCATCCGATCATTTTTCTGGCTGACACAATATTTGCTTGGTTATGCTCCCTAAACGTTAGATCATCGGACATCATTATTCCCAAATCCTTGACATTCTGTTTTTCTACTATGGGAAGATTCGATTGTGTTTTGTACCCTGTATTATGTTTTAGATCCTCATTTTTGCCGTACCTGAGTACCTGAAATTTATCACTGTTAACATCATGTTATTTTCTGCTGCCCAATCGAAAACTTTGTTGACATCTGCTTGTAGTTTTTCAATGTCTTCAGCAGAGGTAGTGGCCCCTTCAGTTCAGGAGTCTTGTGTCCGGTTGCGGCTCTCCGCCGTTATTTGCATGCCACGGCTTCTGTGTCCGTGGATGCGCTTTGGGTTGATCCGGTTTCCCTTCTAATCTGTTCGAGAGTGCGGGTCTCCCAGGTCATCCGCAAGGTTAAGGCTAGCCAGCCTGCGGTCTATCCCTGTGCCCATGACGTCCGCAAGTTCACGGCTCTTGCTGCCGTCTTTGGCAATATGTCCTGGGCTGACATTCGGGCGCAGGGATTTTGGCGGTCGAACAGGGTCCTGGCTGCTCGGTACCTTGTAAACGTTCCTGGGCCCGGTCGGGCCTGTGTTGCTTTAAGTTGGCGGATGCAGCCAGTTGTCTTGACTTTGGGTTGAGGAGTGAGCAGCAACCGCCTCCCGGGTAGGTCCCTATTCTTTTTCCTCAGTGGGTGGTTAGCTCCGGGAAGCCGTAGGGGTGTCCCCCAGAAAACCAGCGTTAAATGTAACGAAACACCATTTTCTGGGCGAGTCCCAGAGGCTCCCCGGCATCCCTCCCTGCCTACGGTCGGCATTTTTTCGCGTGTTTTTGACATCCAGCCTCAGAACTGGGGTGTGGATCGCCGCGCGGTAAGTCTGGGGCTGCCCCTTCCCCCTCCCGGGGAGGGGGGCTACACAGACAGCGATGCGACGATGGATGATGTCATACTAGTTTGCTCGTTTTTGTTTGGGGGATTTCTATCCACTCGTTCGGCTTTTGGTTGCAATTTTCACCAGAATAGGGGTTTGTTTTGGGACGCCTACCTTTCTGGGTGCCTAACCCGGTCGATGGCAGACATAGAATGCTTCCAATTACACTAGGGTTTTTATGGGCCATTGATTTCCCTTGCCTCTCTAGAGGGGGGCCAGGTTCTGGCTTGTGGTTCAATGTAGGCCCATAAGAACTACATACACAGCCAAAGTCTGACATTAGCATATCAGCCTAGTAAGCTCCGAGGAGCCTCCAGGACTCGCCCAGAAAATGGCGTTTCATTACATTCAACACTGGTTTTTTGTATTTTCCTGTGGCGACAGCTTACTATCCAAAACCATCCCTAGGTTTCGTTCTTTATTAGTTCTGCAATTCCTTTTCACATAATTTGCAAGTTGTGTGTGGTTTATTTTCTTGAGTGAGTATGAGTGTGTGTGTGCGTGTGTGTACTCGCCTAGTTGTGTTTGCGGGGATTGAGCTCTGGCTCTTTGGTCCCGCCTCTCAACCATCAATCAACAGGTGTACAGATTCCTGAGCCTATTGGGCTCTATCATATCTACACTTGAAACTGTGTATGGAGTCAGCCTCCACCACAAGTTCAAGTATGTTTATTGAGATAAGCAATAAATACGTGCTTCTTAAGATATGGGCACCACACAACCACTGCATATTCTAGCTTTGGCCTAACAAAAGTCGTGAACAATTTCTTTAGTATATCGCCATCCATGTATTTAAAAGCAATTCTGAAGTTAGAAAGAGTGGCATAGGCTCCTCGCACAATATTCTTTATGCGGTCCTCAGGTCAAGTTTCCTGTGTGCGCACGTGTGTGTGTGTGTGTGTGTGTGTGTGTGTGTGTGTGTGTGTGTGTGTGTGTGTGTGTGTAATATATATTCTGTATATATATATATTTTTTTGTTACAAAATCATAGAATTCTGATTTTAAAACTTATTCTTATATTAGGTCTCGCTCCCCTCGTTCTCGGTCTCGGTCACGCTCCCATTCAAGGTCACATTCACCACAATCAAGATCCAGGTCACGGTCATACTCCAGGTCCAGGTCACGTACTAGGTCAAGATCAAGACGCACAAGGTCAAGATCTAGGTCAAGATCATATGGTCATTACAGTCGGTCCATCTCAAGATCTCGGTCAAGAACCCGATCAAGAACTCGATCCCGGTCACTCTCCATCCCACGCAGAAGAGGATCCCCATCATTCTTGGACAAAAGAAGGATCACCAGGTAAGCTTTTGTTTCTGTAAACAAGTATTATTGGTTTATGTTGTATCATTGAAACAAATTTATTATGCCTAGGTAATGTATTAAATCACTTTGTGCACACTTTTGTTTTAGCACCCACTTACTGTATTTTTCTTTGATCTTAGTACAAAGAGTTTTCATATGATTTTATTTACAGAATTTTTAACTTATACCAAGCAGTTCTAAATTAAATGTAGAAAATTTATTTTGTATTATATTCCTTCTGCTTGCCTAAATGTTCACTAGATATATATATTTTAGCATGTCTTTGTATTAGCTTGTGTTAAAATTACATGCATTCAAATGCTATACATTAGTATTATTTATTTTTGCTTGTAATGTTTTATTTCATTTCTTTGCTATGCAGATGTCTGTAACTGCACATGCATAGTTACTGCCAGAAGTTGAGGGTCAGGATCCACTTACAGAGAATATGTAATTACCTATTTATAGTTTCCTATTTGTGTGTGCGTGTGTGTGTGTGTGTGTGTGTGTGTGTGTGTGTGTGTGTGTGTGTGTGTGTAATTACCTAAGTGTAGTTACAGGATGAGAGCTACGCTTGTGGTGTCCCGTCTTCCCAGCACTCTTTGTCATATAACGCTTTGAAACTACTGACGGTCTTGGCCTCCACCACCTTCTCACTTAACTTGTTCCAACCGTCTACCACTCTATTTGCGAAGGTGAATTTTCTTATATTTCTTCGGCATCTGTGTTTAGCTAGTTTAAATCTATGACCTCTTGTTCTTGAAGTGCCAGGCCTCAGGAAATCTTCCCTGTCGATTTTATCAATTCCTGTTACTATTTTGTATGTAGTGTGTGTGTGTGTGTGTGTGTAATTACCTAAGTGTAGTTACAGGATGAGAGCTACGCTCGTGGTGTCCCGTCTTCCCAGCACTCGTGTGTGTGTGTGTGTGTGTGTGTGTGTGTGTGTGTGTGTGTGTGTGTGTGGGTGTGTAATTACCTAAGTGTAGTTACAGGATGAGAGCTATGCTTGTGGTGTCCCATCTTCCCAGTACTCTGTCGTATAATGCTGTGAAACTATTGACGGTTTTGGCCTCCACCACCTTCACACTTAGCTTGTTCCAACCGTCTACCACTCTGTTTGAAAATGAAAACTTTCTATTTTTTCGGTACCTTTGTTTCCTTAGCTTGAAGCTGTGTCCTCTTGTTCGTGAAGTTGCCGGTTTCAAGAATTCCGCTTTGGCACTTTGGTCAATTCCTATCAATTTTGTAAGTGGTGATCATCTCTCTTTTTAGTCTATCTTCTAGTTTTGGCATGTTTAACACCTCTAGTCTCTCCTCGTAACTCTTGTTTTTCAGTTCCAGAAGCAATTTTGTAGCATGCCGCTGCACCTTTTCCAGTTTATTTATGTGCTTCTTGAGATTTGGGCACCATACAACTGCTGCATATTAAAATTTTGGTCTCACAAAAGTCATTAAAAGTTTTAATATTTCACCAGCCATATAATTAAAAGCAAATCTGAAGTTGGAAAGCGACGCAGATGCTCTTCTCACAATTTTCTGTGTTCCTCTTGCGTCAGTTTATTATTCAAAACCATCCCTGGGTCTCATTCTTTATTAGTTCTGTAATTCCTTTCCCCATAATTTGTAAGTTATATGTGATCTGTTTCCTCAGGTCCACATTCCATAACATGGCATTTATTCACATTGAGTTCCATTTAAGAACATAAGAACATAAGAACAAAGGTAACTGCAGAAGGCCTATTGGCCCATACAAGGCAGCTCCTATCTATAACCACCCAATTCCACTCATATACTTGTCCAACCCACGCTTGAAACAATCGAGGGACCCCACCTCCACCACGTTACACGGCAATTGGTTCCACAAATCAACAACCCTGTTACTGAACCAGTATTTACCCAAGTCTTTCCTAAATCTAAACTTATCCAATTTATACCCATTGTTTCCTGTTCTGTCTTGTGTTGATATTTTTAATACCCCATTAATATCCCCCCTGTTATGTCCATTCATCCACTTGTAAACCTCTATCATGTCACCCCTAACTCTTCGCCTTTCCAGTGAATGCAACTTAAGCTTTGTTAATCTTTCTTCATATGAAAGATTTCTAATTTGGGGAATTAACTTAGTCATCCTACGTTGGACACGTTCAAGTGAATTTATATCCATTCTATAATACGGCGACCAAAACTGAACTGCATAATCTAAATGGGGCCTAACCAGAGCAAGATATAGCTTAAGAACCACACCAGGTGTCTTGTTCTAACGCTTCGATTAATAAATCCCAGTGTCCTATTCGCCTTATTACGAACATTCATGCATTGATCCTTTTGTTTTAAATTCTTACTAATCATAACTCCCAGATCCCTTTCGCAATCCGACTTCGCAATCTCAACACCATCTAGCTCGTATCTTGTAACTCTATCATCATTACCTAGCCTCAGAACTTTACATTTATCAGCATTAAACTGCATTTGCCAATCCTTTGACCATTTCAAAACCCTATCTAGATCAACTTGAAGTGATAGTGAGTCCTCCTCCGAATTAATTTCCCTACCGATTTTCGTATCATCGGCAAATTTGCAAATGTTGCTACTCAAACCTGAATCTAAATCATTTATATATATTATAAACAACAGAGGTCCCAGGACAGAGCCCTGAGGTACTCCACTAACAACATTATCCCACTCTGACTTAACCCCATTTATACTAACTCTCTGTTTCCTTTGGAATAGCCATGCCCTAATCCAACTTAATATAGCACCCCTAATACCATGAACTTCTATTTTTTTAATTAGTCTTTCATGTGGCACTGTATCAAAAGCTTTGCTAAAGTCAAGGTACACATCACAATCCTTACCACTATCAACTGCCTCAACTATGCTGGAATAAAAAGTTAGCAAATTTGTTAAACATGAACGGCCATTTGTAAAACCATGTTGTGACTCATTTATTAATTTATGTTTTTCAAGATGGAGACGAATTGTATTTGCAATTATTGATTCAAGTAACTTTCCCACAATAGACGTTAGGCTAATTGGCCGATAGTTTGACGCAAGTGATCTATCTCCTTTCTTAAAAATTGGTACCACATTAGCTACCTTCCATGACTCTGGCACTCTGCCTGACTCTATTGATTTATTAAATATGGTAGACAGTGGCTCGGAAAGCTCCTCTTTGCATTCTTTAAGCACCCTGGCAAACACTTCATCCGGCCCTGGGGATTTGTTTGGTTTTAGTTTTTCTAATTGTTTAATTACATCCTCCCTGGTAACTGCTAAACTAGTCAACCTGTCCTCATCCCCACCCACATAGACTTGTTCGGCTGAAGGCATATTGTTAAGTTCTTCTTTAGTAATTGTAATTTGTAATTTAGTAATTTGCCACATGATGCTCCAAGCACTTATTTTATCTAGATCGATTTAAAGGGCATTACAATTGTCTGCATCTCCTATCTTTCCCTGTATCTTGGCTTCATCCGCAAACATGTCCATATAATTCTGTGTTCTGTCAGATAGATCGTTTATGTAGACAATGAACATTACTGGTGCACGAACTGAACCCTCTGGAACTCTACTAAAAACACGCAATCAGATACAATGTCTCTGATTACTGCCCTCATCTGTCTGACAGAAAATTTTTCATTCATGTCAGAAGTCTCCCTGTCACCCCTCCAGCATGTTATAATTCCTCCAGCCTCTTGTGTGGGACCCTTTCAAAAGCCTTTTTTAGGTCCAGATACACCGTCAACCCAACCACCTCTTTCCTGTACTATCTCTTGTGGCTCTATCATAAAAACTGAGGAGATTTTTACACCGGATCTTCCTGTTCGAGAACTGTACTGTCTGTCCGCGTTTGTCATTACTAGATGTTCAACCTATTTGACTTCAACTATTTTTTTTTAGTGTTTTGACTACCAAGCTTGTTAGTGATACAGGTCTATAATTTAATTTAATTATAATTATTATTATAATTATTAATCTATAATTTAACAGTCTCAGTGATGTAGTGGTAAGACACTCGACTGGCGTTCTGTGAACGCTTTGTTATGGGTTTGTATCCTGGCCGGGGAGGATTTACTGGGTGCAAATCCTTAACTGTAGCTCTGTTTACCTCAACAGTAAAATGTGTACTTGGTAGTAACAATGATTCTTCGCGGCGGGAATCGTATTCCAGGGACCTGCCCGAAGCGCTACGCGTACTAGTGGCTGTACAAGAATGTAACAACTCTTGTATATATCTCAAAAAAAAAAAAAAAAATAGGTTCCTCTTGAGGTTATCTTGAGATGATTTCGGGGCTTTTAGTGTCCCCGCGGCCCGGTCCTCGACCAGGCCTCCACCCCCAGGAAGCAGCCCGTGACAGCTGACTAACTCCCAGGTACCTATTTACTGCTAGGTAACAGGGGCATTCAGGGTGAAAGAAACTTTGCCCATTTGTTTCTGCCTCGTGCGGGAATCGAACCCACGCCACAGAATTACGAGTCCTGCGCGCTATCCACCAGGCTACGAGGCCCACTCGACTACCATTTTTGTTAATTGGTACTATGATTGCCTTTTTCCATATATCTGCTAAGATTCCTGTGCACAAGGATGTCTGAAATGTTATTGCAGTGGAATGCACAGCTCAGTTGCACATTCTTGCAGCACCCTAGGTGAAACTCTAGGTCCAACCGCTTTAATTCCTCCTAGCCCCATGAGTAATTTTCCACTTCATCTTGAGATACCACTATGTATTCTGTGGCTTGCCCTGGAATTTGTATTTGGTCTAGCTCTCTGAATTTCTCATTTTGTACAAACATACTTTGAAACTGTTCATTTAGCATTTCACACATTTCTTTTTCATTCTCAGTAGTCCTGTTCCCAGTTTTCAATCTCAGGATTTTATTTTTTACATGCAGCTTGCTTTTAATGAATACTGTATATAGAAAAGGCCTGGATCTATTTTACATTTGTCCGCTATAACTTTCTCAAAGTTCCTTTCTGCCTTTTCTCACTGTTGTGTAATTGTTTCTTGTAGCTTGTATTGCTGGTATGGTTGTGGGTTAGATCTCTTCTGATATTGAACCCATTTTCTTGTCTTATCCTCTCTGGTCCTCTCACAATTTCTGTTGAACCAATCCTGTTTCCTGGTCTTGCATCTCTATTTTGGTATGAATGTTTTTGTTTCTTCATCGTATATTTTGCAAAATTTGGCAACTCTGTGAATTGTCCGTGAAGTTTCTCCTTGCATATCCTTGCCTAACTCTCTTAGCCCTCAGTGTTCCTTGGAGTTGACTGTGTCTATTTTCTTGTTAATTTCATAAAATTCACACACTTCATTTTCCATACCTCATTTTCTTTCACTAGTTCTTTGATTTGTTCCTCCTGAATCTTTACCTTGTCCGTTAAGACGATAATTTTCTTACCTTGTTGAAGAATGCTACCTTTTAAAGTACAAAACTCACTCCTGAGAGCTCCATTTTTTTCTAATTCAAGTACAGTACTACTTTTTCTTCATACTTCTTTAGCGTGTCCTCAATAATCTCTAACCTTCCAAGAAAACCTCTTTTCATTATATCTTGTAGAGAATCATCTTTGTTATTGACGATCATTTGTTGTCGAATATAAACTTTTCCAATTAACACTTTCGCGCTCTCGGCGCTCAAAAAAAAACAATACCCCAGATGCTTTCGGCACTTCGCGCGCCTATGCGGTAAGACCGAAAAAGTGTACACTCTTTTGACTGTCCTGACAATAATTGAAGGCGCACGTATTTAAATTTGGTATCACTGTGTTCGCAATGAAATTGCCTATAAGAGCATACCTATAAAATGCTGCCCAAGCATAAGGAGTATCAACACCAAATAAAAAAACTATGCAGATCACTCGCCGAGAGTGCCAAACAGCAACAAAATGTTTCCACTCTCTTAATGGTTGCGAAGCCTACAGTTGTCCTACATCACTAATTTTGGTATCATTGGAATCGCAAGAAAATTCTCTACACGGACATATGCATATGAATGTTTAATATAGGTAATTGCCCACCCGCAAGAGTGTGTGAAGTGGAGAGTAGTTAGCCGCGAGCGCACTGGTGAAAACACAGGGGGGAAATCATGCTTGGAAAGTTTATACGTTTCCTGACCCTACTTTTCTATGTACGTATTTCTTTTTTATACCAATGTGTTCGCAATAAAATTTTCAACAAGATGAACTGTATAACATTTGTACAAAGCATGTGTAAGAGAAGCGCCAAATATAGAACCACGTTGCTCAGTATGCGTTCGCGGCAGAAACGAACGCATTGTTTTCGTTCGTTTGATGTTTGTCATGTTTATACTTGTTGAAACATTTTATAATTTGTATGACAGTGATCGCAGTAAAATTCCCTACACAGACATATACATAACACATACAAATATTTCCCACGTGTTGGATATATCAACGGCTAAAGGGAACCCACTGCCACACGCTCGCCACACCCCCAAACATACTTTGTGTATTTTTTTTTTTTACTCATAGAAGTTTATGTGATATAATATTCATTCTTGTACCAGAAAATTCGCAAATAAATTCTCTACAAAACAAAAGTATCCCCATCCATTTCGGTTAAAAAATGGAATTTATAGAAATATTTTTTCGATGGACAAGAAAACTAGGCAGTTATGCGGAATCGTAAGAAAAAACAGCGACGAGTTATCTCTAATCTAAAGCGCGAAAGTGTTAAGAATTTTCACTCGCTTTCACTTATTTCTTTTATCTTCATAACTTTTAAACTTCTTTTAAACCTTTATGTACCCTGGAACACCACTTACAGCCCTCAACCTATTCACAATACTTAGGCAATTTAATATTCCTGAGGCCTGCTGCAGTGTATGTGTGTAATTCCCTAAGTGTAGTTACAGGATGAGAGCTACACTTGTGGTGGCCCGTCTACCCAGCACTCTTTGTTATATAACACTTTGAAACTACTGACGGTCTTGGCCTCCACCACCTTCTCACTTAACTTGTTCCAACCGTCTACCACTCTGTTTGCGAAAGTAAATTTTCTTACATTTCTTTGGCATCTTTGTTTAGTTAGTTTAAATCTATGACCTCTTGTTCTTGAAGTTCCAGGTCTCGGGAAATCTTCCTTATTGATTTAATCAATTCCTGTTACTATTTTGTATGTAGAGGTCGTATCACCTCTCTTTCTTCTGTCTTCTTGTTTTGGCATATTTAATGCCTTTAACCTCTCCTCGTAGCTCTTGCCCTTCAGTTCTGGGAGCCACTTAGTAGCATGTCTTTGCACCTTTTCCAGTTTGTTGATGTGCTTCTTAAGATATGGACACCACACAACTGCTGCATATTCTAGCTTTGGCCTAACAAAACTCGTGAACAATTTCTTTAGTATATCACCATCCATGTATTTAAAAGCAATTCTGAAGTTAGAAAGCGTGGCATAGGCTCCTCGCACAATATTCTTTATGTGGTCCTCAGGTGATAGTTTTCTATCTAGAACCACCCCTAGACCTCTTTTTTTTATCAGAATTCATTAAAGATTTCTCACATAATTTATAGGTTGTGTGGGGTCTGTGTTCTCCTATTCCACATTCCATAACATGGTATTTATTCACATTAAATTTAATTTGCCAAGTGGTGCTCCATATTCTTATTTTGTCCAGGTTTTCTTGAAAGGCATGACAATCATCTAAGTTTCTTATCCTTCCTATTATCTTAGCATCATCTGTAAACATGTTCATATAATTCTGTATTCCATCTGGTAGATCATTTATGTAGACAATGAACATCGCCAGTGCAAGAACTGAACCCTGTGATACTCCACTTGAGACTTTTTAATAGTCTGACACATTGCCTCTGATCACTGCCCTCATTTTTCTAGCAGTCAGAAAAGTTTTCATCCATTTTAGAAGCTTACCTGTCACCCCTCCAATATTTTCCAGTTTCCGGAACAACCTCTTATGTGGAACTCTGTCAAAAGCCTTTTTTAGGTCCAGATAGATGCAGTTAACCCAACCATCCCTTTCCTGTAAAATCTCTGTGGCTCAATCATAGAAACTGAGTAAATTCGATACACAGGACCTTCCAGATCGAAAACCATACTGTCTGTCTGATATTATATCATTTCTCTCCAGGTGTTCTACCCATTTATTTTTTTTCCAATATTTTGACTATTACACTTGTCAATGATACCAGTCTATAATTAAGGGGGGGGGGGGGGTCTTCTCTGCTGCCACTTTTGTAGATTGGAACTATGTTAACCTTTTTCCACACATCTGCTACGACTCCTGAACACAGGGATGTCAGAAAAATCGGCAAAAATTCCACAAAATCAAGTGGAATGCTGAGCTCGGTTGCACATTCTCTCAGAACCCATGGTGAAACTCCATCTGGGCCAACTGCTTTGTTCTTACTTAGTTCCAGGAGCATTTGTTTCACTAGTGTCTCTAGACACCTCTATGTGCTCTATGCTGTTCTCTGGAATTCTTATTGTGTCTGGTTCTCTGAAGATCTCATTCTGTACAAAGACACTTTGGAACTTTTTATTTAATGATTCACACATTTCCTTTTCATTTTCTGTGTATCTGTCCCCCATTTACAACCTCTTAATATTATCCCTTAACTGCAGCTTGCTTTTAATGAATTTATAGAAAAGGCCTGGATCTGATTTACATTTGTCTGCTATACCGTTCTCAAAGTTCCTCTCTGCCTCTCTCCTTACTGACGTGTAGTTGTTTCTTGCATCTTTGTATAGCTGGTATGTTTGGGAGTTTGACCTCTTTCTATAATGATTCCATGCTTGTGTCTTTGATCTCTGGCCCTCTTGCAATTTCTGTTGAACCAACCCTGTTTCCTAGGTCTGCATGTCTGTTTTGGTATGAATGTTTGTGTGCCTTCATTGTATATTTCTCAAAATTTGGCATACATCTCATTTACTTCCTTGCCTAGCAACAAATCTGTCCAATTTTGTGTGTGTGTGTGTGTGTGTGTGTAATTACCTAAGTGTAATTACAGGATCAGAGCTACACTCACGGTGTCCCGTCTTCCCAGCACTCTGTCATGTATCAAATTATACTCGCCTAGTTGTGCCTGCGGGGGTTGAGCTCTGGCCCTTTGGTCCCGCCTCTCAACTGTCAATCAACTGATGTACAGCTTCCTCAGCCTACTGGGCTCTATCATATTTACACTTGAAACTGTGGAGTTTGCCTCCACCACCTTACTTCCCAATACATTCCATATGTGCATGCATGCATGTATATGTGCGTGCCTAAGTGTAGTTTCAGGATGAGCTAAACTCATGGTGCCCCGTCTTCCTAATGATCTTTGTCAGAGTCTTGAATCTTCCAATGGTGTTGGAATACAATCCTATCTTTTAAGTTATCTCATCTACCTGCCACTTTTGTTTGCCAAAAAAAAAATTATATTCTGGCTAGTTTTTATGGCATGTTTGTTTTCGTAATTTATAGATGTATTTTTTGTGCTGCAGGTTTAAAATATCCTCCTTATCAGTTTTGTCGTCTCATCATAATTTTTCCCATCATAATGATCCTCTCACTGTCTTTGCTTGTCTTCCAGTTTTTGCCTATTTAGTTCCTCTAACCTTTCATCATGGCTCTTATTATTTAGGTCTCGGAGTCATGTAATAACGTCTCTCAACTTTTGTTATATATCCACCCAAACTCATCCATGTATATGTCTGACCTATGCCTGAAACAATGCAGCGATCCCACATCAATTATGTTACCCAGTAATTTGTTCCAGAAATAAACAACCCTATTTCCAAACCAATATTTACCCAGATCTTTCATGAATCTAAACATGTCCAGTTTATACATAACCCCATCCTCCTTGCTGTACCCTTTTATATTTAGTACTTCAGTCAAGTCACTCTTTACTCTTCTTTTTCTAGAGAATGTAAATTTTGCTTTTTAAATCAGTCTTAATAAGAGAGGTTTCTGGGGGGAGCCCCGTCGGCTCCCCGGAGCTTTACCGGCTGATATGCTAATGTCAGACTTTGGCATCAGTCATGTGTATGGAGTTCTAGGGCCTACCGGGGACCACGAGCCAGAACCTGGCCCCCTCAGAGAGGCAAGGGGAGCAATGGCCTATAGAAACCCCCGTGTGGTTGGAAGCATTCTATGTCTGCCATCGACCGGGTCAAGCATCCAGAAAGGTAAGCATTCCAAAACAAACCCCTATTCTGGTGAAAATTGCTACCTAAGCCGAACTAGTGAATAGAACTCTTCAACAGAAAACACGGAAACTAGTATGACGTCATACGTCACCGCGCCGCTGTCTGCGCAGCTCCCCCCTCCCCGGGAGGGGGAAGGGGGAGCCCCAGACCTCCCACGCCGGCTATCCACCCATCAGTTCTTCGGCTGATGCTATAGGCAATGGTTATGTGCTCCGGCTCCAGTGGTTGTTTCAGCACTGTACCTAGAGTGTGGTGTCTGTTTTCTAGGTGGTGCGTGAGCCGGGTGTGATTCTTCAGTACTCGGGCTGCATGCGCCTAGGGTTCCCTTCCCTAGGTGCCCTGTAAGTACTGCCCTTGGGGCTTGGGGCCACCTTCCACAAGTTCCTTGGGTCCTGCCCCTGCTTGGCCGTTTACCGCTTGGTTTTCGGCCGCTCTTTGTGTGCTCGGGTGTTCTGTCTCCCTTGTTCGCCTTAGAGTAAGGGGCGGTGTTTGCACTGGTGGGGCGCGGGGTACTGTGCAGCTTGTCTTTACCAATCATAGCGGCCGGCTCTGTTCCGCTTGGGTACGCTGTCCTCTTGCGGGGTTTTCTTTTTCTTTTGTTTATATACCTGGTGGGGGGGTCTGCCTTCGTTCTTGCCCCTTGTGTCCCTTGTGTTCTGAGTATTTCTGGTGGTACCCCCTGCTAGGTCCCCGTGAGTGTACACGTCCCGGGGGTTCAGCTCTTAGAAAGTTGTTTGGTAGCTTGGGTGACGGTTAGCAGTACCCTGCCTGGGATTACCTGAGCGCGAGTCCTCTTCAAGTAAACGCTCGGGACCCTGGGAAACCCCTGGGGGCGCGCGGGTCCGATGGATGTGACCCCAGAGCCCCCCCCTCGCTTCCAGCGAGTTTGAGGGTTGCTCTCACCTTTTGTCTCTGGGTGACTCTCTGTTTTGCCTCCGTCTGCTGCCTGTGGGGTCGGTGACACCTTCGACCCGGTGTCCTGCGAGTTTGGTTGCTCGTTGTGGCTCGGTTGTTTGGTTGCTCGGTTGTTTTGGTTTGCTCGTTGTTTGGTTGCTCGTTGTGGTTGCTGCTTCTCGCGGCTCCGCCTTTTTCCTGGGCTCGGGGGGGGCCTTGTCGGGGCTGCTTATGTTCTGCCTCGTGGTCTCGCCTCCGGTTGGTGGTCAGGTGGCTTCGTGGTAGGTGTCCCACCTGCGTGCTTTCTTGGCGGCAGTATGGGCCAGTTGTGCTAACAAAGCGGGTGCGGGCAGCAGGGGCGTTGCACTTGAGCCTTGGTGGTGGCAACGTTCTCGTGGTTTCCTCCCCGGGAGCCCCGGGGCTGCCCCGTTGTATTTCGTTTTGGGACTTGGGGGTGTTGGTTGCATCCACGCCCCTTTGTCTTTCCCCTGGTTCACCCTTCCTGCCTGCATCCGGTTCCTTACCGTCTGTAGGTTCAGGGCGGGGTGTTTCGTGGTGTTGAGACTCGGGCAGTCTCGGGGAATTCCCCTTCCGGGGTAGTGACGGGGGCATTTGGGCCTGTTCCTCCAGCCGTGTTGTATGAGTCTGCCAGTGGGCTCCCTTCCTTAGTGTTTTCACGGCTGCCCCAGTTTTCTGGTACGGCCGGGGCTTTGGGGGAACGGCTCGGCCCCGGGGTCTGTCGTGTAGGTTCCCGGGGCTGGGGAGGGGCTGCCTTGGGGGGGGGCCTTGGCCCCGTTAGACCCCGTGGGGAGTTTTATCCCCCTCTAGGCGGGGCTTGTGGTTACGCGGAGTGGGGTCTTTCCTCCCCACTCGCCGTACGTGCTGTTGGACGTCGGCCCCTCCCCGGGCTCGATTCCTTGGCCTTTGAGTCGGTTGGTTCCGTCCTGTGGGTGGATGTTTCCTCCCCCGCTTTTTGGGACGGTGTTTTTGTCATGTTTCCCCGTTCGTTGGGGTTCTGCGTGACTTTTGATCTCGGGTGCGCCTGCGCCTTCGTGTGCCTTCGGGACTAGTGTTGGCTTCTGTGTTCTCGAGGGTACGGGAAGGTTTTTCGCTACTTCCCGCATTATTGGAACGTCTGTCGGCTCCTAGTACTTGTCGCCCTGTTGGCTACTTGTCGCCCTGTTGGGCTACTTGTCGCCCTGTTGGGCTACTTGTCGCCCGGTTGGGCTACTTGTCGCCCGGTTGGGCTACTTGTCGCCCGGTTGGGCTACTTGTCGCCCGTTTGGGCTACTTGTCGCCCGTTTGGGCTACTTGTCGCCCGTTTGGGTTCCCTTTTTTTTTTGGGCTCTTTGCTTCTTTGGCCGGTTTTATTGTTCCTGCTTCCTCTTTTGGCTCCTTTTCTCGTGCAATAGTCCTGGCTGGCGCCTTCCCGCAGGGAGGGTGTGCGGTTCGGCCAGCGTGTTATGCGCATGCGCCGTGGAGTTTGTTTTGGTCTGGGCGATGGTTCAGTGCTGGGGTTTTGCGCCCTTTTTTGCTACAGTGCTTCGCCTCTCGTTCTTCTCCCTGGCTGCGGTATGTGCCCCTTTGCACCAGGGGTGTCCTGGTTCCCAGTTGTGGGGAGGACACCGCGGTTTTCTGTGTCATGGGTGTGGACCGCCTCCTTCGCCTCTCCCTGTTCTCCTGCGGGTCCGGCTCTGGCGTCTTCACCTGGCGGTGCTCCCAAGTTCTTCTGGGCACGGTTGAGTCGTGTCAAGTTCGAGCCACCATTCGCCAGGTGAGTTTCTGCGGTCTGGCGTCTTTTGGCCGGGCGCTGGATGCGGCGGTGTTCATATACCTGTTTTTATTTAGGTATAATTTTGTACGACTGAGACCGTTCGCACACCAGTGGCTGTCCCTTTATCACCCCTTCCTGTCCCCCTCATGTGCATGTCCAACCCATGCTGGAGTCATTCAGGGGACCCTCCTTTTTTAATGTTGTGAGGTGTGGGGGTTGTAGGGTTGGTTCTGTACTCACCTGGTGAGGCTCCTGGCTGTGCTTGCAGGATTTGAGCTCTGGCTCTTGGGTCCCGCCTATCTGGTAGAACTTGCGGGATAGTACCAGTGGAGTGCAGTGGTGCTATTGGCAGTTTTGGGGAACACTGTATTACCATCAGTGGTCTGTGCTTGTTACACGACCTACTTGCGAGCATAAGCCTTCTTGCTGGTTCGTCCGTGGACTTCCAGGGCGCACTGGCCTGTTTTCGTATGGCAGTTCCGGCCCGTCCTGGTTGTGGGGGTATGTGGGCCGGTGGACTGCTCCTAGCAGCTGCCTGGTGGGCCATCCTCTGGCCGGTCTGGCCTGACCTTGGGCCGGGCTTGAGGTGTAAAAGAGCTCCCAGTACCTCATCCAGCAGGTATCGAGCGGGGTTTTCTCCGCCGTTGGTCGCCTGGTGCAGGTTTCTGGGCCTGCAGGGTTTTGTCGTGTCTCCGTTGGCCCTGTCTGGGGTCTGCCTGCTCCGTTCTCTGCCTTTGCAGAGGGGAGTTGCTATTTACATGTTGCATGTTGCAGTGGTGCCTGTTGCTGCTGCTGCTGCACGTGAGCATTGGTACCGTGTTTCACGGTGGCGTGTCCTTGTTCCTGTGTCCGGTTGTGGAGTGGCGCTTTGCTGCCGTTTTGTGCCTGGGGATTGCGTGGGGTTTTTGTCCCTGCCTGATTGTCCACCCCTGGTTGTTCTCCTGGTTTTTTTTTTTTTTTTTTTTGTGCTTCTGCTCTTTCTTCCTGCCTCTTCTGCAGCAGAAATGTTCTGCGTGTGTTCTTAGGCGTTGGTCAGCCTGTGTCCTGTGATGTGCTTCTTTGTCTCGGTCTGTTGCAGTTGTTCGTGCCCCTTGGTTCGGGTCCTGTTCTGGCGGCGACCCTTCCGCCTTCTTTGGTTTTCCTAGCTTGCCCTGCCGGTTGTTGTTGTTTTACTTTTTTTGGGGGGGTTCTTGCGATGTCTCGCGTCGGACCCGTCGTTTCTGAACTCCTGGCGGGCTTGCATGCTTCGGAGTTTTTCTGTTCGGCAGACGTTCCATCTCCTTGTGCCGCCTGGGTTTCGGTGGTCGCGCCCGAGATCTTCTCGCGGCTCCGCCTTTTTCCTGGGCTCGGGGGGGGCCTTGTCGGGGCTGCTTATGTTCTGCCTCGTGGTCTCGCCTCCGGTTGGTGGTCAGGTGGCTTCGTGGTAGGTGTCCCACCTGCGTGCTTTCTTGGCGGCAGTATGGGGTATTTTGGCGGTCCTTCCTTTTCCTGTCCCTTCTTCGGTGGGTCCTTCTTGTTGGCTTGGTTTACTCTCGGCTTGGTTTTCTAGTAGGGGTTGGGGGCCGTCGTCTTGCCACATACTGTCGCCTCTTTTCGTGCGGCGCAGGCGGAGCCGCTTCAGCTTGCTTTCGGTCTTGGTGTTGCTTCTGCACCGTTAGTCAGCTGTCTTGTGCGTCATTTCACCTCCGGCCTGTTCGTGCGCCGCTTGCACCATCCTGGTCTCTGGTCAGCGTGCTCTGTCTTCTCCTCGGTTGGTAGTGCCCCTTCGGTTCCGGTGTGTTTTTTCGTCGGCTCTTTCCTTTGGGCCTTTGCCTCTGGGGGTCGGTTCGCTGTGTTTTCTTGCTCCTTCGGTTTTAGCGTTTTGGTTGTTTGATGGCAGCAGTCTCCATCTTTTCTGGCGCGGGGTGGGGCTGCTGCATTCTGGAGGGGTCCAGGGTTTGTTGGTGCTTTGTTCGTCGGGCCGGGGGTGTGTCGTTTTTGTGTTCAGTGGCGGCCCTCTGCTGTTGTTTGCGTGCCACGGCGTTTGGGTCCGGAGCGCGTTTTGCGTTGATCCGGTTCTGTTCTTCCCGGTTCGCGGGTGATGGTGTCCCGGGTGGTCAGCCGTGTTCTTGCGGCTAAGCTGCCTGTGTTCTTCCCTCATGCCTGTGGCGTTCGTGGCTTCGCTGCTCTCGCTGCCGTCTGGGCGACGTGGCCTTGCAGTCTTTCGGGCATGGATTTTTGGTGTTCGTGCAGGGGCCTTGCTGCTCGTGGTTCTCGTGTTGTTCCCGGGATTTTCGGGGCTGTGGCGCCTTGGGTTGGCGTTTGCTGCCGGTTGTCTCGCCTCCTTGGGGGGGTGCGTGGTGTCCGCCTCCCGGTTTTGTCCCTTTGACCTTCCTCTGTGGGTAGTTAGCTCCGGGGAGCCGACGGGGCTCCCCCCAGAAAACCAGCGTTGAATGTAATGAAACGCCATTTTCTGGGTGAGACCCGGAGGCTCCCCGGCAACCCTCCCTCCCTCCGGTCGGCGTTTTTCGCGTGTTTTGACATCCAGCCTCAGAACTGATGGGTGGATAGCCGGCGTGGGAGGTCTGGGGCTCCCCCTTCCCCCTCCCGGGGAGGGGGGAGCTGCGCAGACAGCGGCGCGGTGACGTATGACGTCATACTAGTTTCCGTGTTTTCTGTTGAAGAGTTCTATTCACTAGTTCGGCTTAGGTAGCAATTTTCACCAGAATAGGGGTTTGTTTTGGAATGCTTACCTTTCTGGATGCTTGACCCGGTCGATGGCAGACATAGAATGCTTCCAACCACACGGGGGTTTCTATAGGCCATTGCTCCCCTTGCCTCTCTGAGGGGGCCAGGTTCTGGCTCGTGGTCCCCGGTAGGCCCTAGAACTCCATACACATGACTGATGCCAAAGTCTGACATTAGCATATCAGCCGGTAAAGCTCCGGGGAGCCTCCGGGTCTCACCCAGAAAATGGCGTTTCATTACATTCAACGCTGGTTTTTTAATTCTCGGATTAACTCTGTCATCCTTCTCTGTATGTGTTCAGTTGAATTTTTATCCCTTCTATAGCAGAACTTACCTACAAACCATAAATGGCACCTAACAAGGGCAAGATAAAGCTGAATAACTGTTATCAGATGTTTTATTGTTGACAAATAATGTTTGCTTTATTTTGTACGTTTATGCATTGATTTTTTGGCTTAAGGATACAGCATACATTTTTATAGTATATATTAACTTTGGTCACACGAATATCATGAATTTTGTTTAAGGATTTCTCCTTCTATATACCTAAGGCATTCTAAAATTGACCAATATAGCATAGGCCCTTCTGACTATCTTTTGATTATATCCTCTGATGATAACTTGCTATCAAGGCTCACCTCTAAATCTTCTCTGGTCAAAGTCTTCAGCTTTAGCATAATTTGTAAGCTGAATGTGGCATGTTCTCACTTATCCTGCACCCCATTACATGGCATTCATTTACATTTAATTTGATTACCCTACATTGTTTAGGTCAAAGGAAATGGTAGTCATTTAGGACTTCTCATTATTCCTAGTAGCATCATTATGTTCATATATATCTCTGTATTCCTGTAGGTACATCATTTCTATATGCAGTACAGTAAACATTACTGGTACAGACAATAAGTCACAATAATGTGGCTGAAAATTAGACACCAACCCACAAATCTGAGAATAAAAGAATTGACAACATTTTTGTCCATTTACCACTATCAAGTCATTGTACGACTTAATAATGGTCCAGTATGAACCGAAATATTGTCAATTCTTTTATTCTCAGATTTGTGGGTTTGTTGTCTAAATATAACTGGTGCCTAGTACCATGTCCTGCAGGACTCAGCTAGTGATATTCCTTCAGTCTGATTTACTGTATTTAATCTTACTACCTGCTGAATATTTCTCATTCAGACTTGTATCCTTTGTCCTACTATTTTCTGTGTACTCTAACTTCCAGAACAATTTCTTGTATGAGAATTTATCAAATCGTTTTTTTTATTAGACCCTGAATAGGTGGTCGCTCTCAAAATTTTGGCAATAATCATCAAATTTACATAGCTTCATTTTGCATGATCTTCCTGTAAAAAAAAAAAAAAAAAAAAAAAAAAAAAAAAAAAAAAAAAAAAAAAAAAATTCTGTATGTTTCTTTTGAGTTGGATGAGACGTTTAATTTATTTCATTTTGGTTACTTTTCTAAAGATTTGGCCAAAATTTTGCTGAAAATCCTAGTTTACAAAATGCCCCTACAGCTTCCAAGAACAATTCTGGTGATATCTGGTCTGGTACCAACAGTCTTTGCTGCATCTAATTCCATGAGGTGTCTTTTACTTACTCCTTAGTAACTGCATTCCTATCCAACATAGTCATCTCCTGAAATGTCTTGCTCCTCACACACACACACATCTAGTTCATTTTACAAAAGCTGCCTTCCCTTCTCCTTATCTTGATTACAGTATATGATCTTTTCTTATATTTTCTCCCTACAATGTGTGAATATGCAACAGCTTGGGACTGGGTCCTTTGCATTTGTCATTGTCAAGTTGCTCTTCTACTTCCCTCCTGACTTTTATTCATTTTTGGCACTCCTCAGCACCTGCCTCTTGACCTCGGTACTCTGTTCTCTCTATTTGTTTTGTCGTCTTGGGCCTAACCTTTGCTTCTTTAGGCTTTAGGTCTTGCTTACGCTACTAAATCACACATTAAACTTTGCTTTCTTGTCGAATTCCGTCCAAGAGTGTGGTGTGGTATGTTGTGTAATGTGTGTGTTGTGCAGTAGAATATATGGTTATTGTTTACATGTGTATTATGTTTGTATGAAGTGTGGTTATGTTTGTATGAAATGTGGTTATGTTTGTGTGAAATGTGGTTATGTTTGTGTGAAATGTGGTTATGTTTGTATGAAGTGTGGTTATGTTTGTATGAAATGTGGTTATGTTTGTGTGAAATGGGTGTTCTTTATAGAATGTGAGAGCAGGAGAGAGGATGAGATTAACATGCCTACAGTTGTATTTTGGGTGAACAGTATGTTAATCAAAGGTAATGTGCTTTCATAACTTTTATTACATTTAACTTGGCATGCTTTAATTTTTAAACACTTGTTCATATCACCATCTGTAAAGTATAGTAGATCCTTATTATATTTCTTATATGCATGAAATAATAATGCATTACTATATATTGATGCAAATTATTATATGCATGAAATTTTTAACGAGTAAAAATAATTCTATTGCTCCACTTTTATTTAACAGTTTTCATCATTGAACTGCTCAAGTAGTAATGACAGCATATAGATACTTGCTAGTTGTAGCTTGGTAAGTTATACATTTAATTTTTGTAGTCATTGCAACTACAGTAGAGATTTTTGGCACAGCTTAAGAGTAAGAGTTTTGACAAAAATATAAGATGCATAATAAATGAACTAATCTAAATGGAAAGGACATAAGAGTTAAAATATTTAAATGCTGTAATTCTTTCTCAGGATAATAGTAACAAGGTAATATTTACCAGTAGCTAATAATATAAAATTTACAGAAAACTAATAGAAAAATGAGGGCAGTAATCAGAGAAATGTCACAAGTGTAGTACCACAGGGTTCAGTTCTTGCACTGGTAATGCTCATTGTCTACATAAATGATCTGCCAGATGGAATACAAAATTATATGAAGATGTTTGCTGATGATGATAAAGATACTAGGAAAGATATGAAGCTTAGATGATTGTCATGCCCTTACAAGAAGACCTGACAAAATAAGTATATGGAGCACCACTTGGCAAATGGAATTTAATGTGAATAAATGCCATGTTATGGAATGTAGAATAGGGAAACATAGACCCCCCCACACAATCTATAAAGTATGTGAGAAATCTTTAAAGAATTCTGACAAAGAAAGAGATCTAGGGGTGGTTCTAGATAGAAAACTATCTCCTGAGGACAACATAAAGTATATCGTGTGAGAAGCCTATGCTACACTTTCTAATTTCAGAATTGCTTTTAAATACATGAGTGGTGAAATTGTTCACAAGAAATTGTTCATGACTTTTGTTAAGACCAAAGCTGGAATATGCAGCAGTTGTGTGGTGCCCATAACTTAAGAAGCACATCAACAAACTGGATAAGGTACAAAGTAAGTAAGTAATCATCAAAAGAAGGCACCAAACCGGGAAGGCTATGTAGCACCATCAAATACGCAAAATAATCAGAGGGCGCTAAATATCACCAAGGATGCCAATACGAGAACAAAAACGCATAAGGCGAACGATATCAAAAGTATCCGAGTCACCAAGAATTCTATCGAGGGACAGGTGACCGCGAGGGGCGGTCGGAAAGCAAGACACACGCTCGTCCTGGAAGTCAGGACATTCAAGAAGGACATGCACGACCGTAAGAGGGACAATGCAACTAGGACAATAAGGAGCAGGGCGGCGCTCCATCAAGTGACCATGGGTTAAGCGAGTATGGCCAATACGCAACCTCGCCAGAGCTGTTTCCCACCGCCGGTTACGGTGGAAGGAGGACGGCCACGAGGAAACACAACATTTAAGAGTACGTAGCTTGTTACCAGTAACAGACAACCAAGAAGCCTGCCAACGGGTAAGGACTGAGGAATGGATAACCGGGTAAAAGTCGGAATACGGAATGCCTTTACGAGAGATGGGACAAGAGCGGACAGCTTCCTTAGCGGCAGCATCCGCACGCTCATTTAGAGACACGCCAATATGGCTGGGAACCCAACAAAACTCAACCGACTTAAATTTACTGTGAACGAGAAACAGCCAATGCTGGATCTCGACAACTACTGGATGAACTGGATTAAAGCACCCGAGAGCCATGAGGGCACTACGAGAGTCAACAACAACCACAAAGGAAGACTGACAACGAGAAAGCAGGAGACGAAGAGCATAGAGAATAGCATAAAGTTCCGCTGTAAAGATGCTAGTCTCCGGAGGCAAGCGACACATATAAGTGCGATCAGGAAAAACAACAGAGTAGCCAACACCGTCCGCTGACTTAGACCCACCGGTGAAGACAGAAACGGAGCGGGAGTGAGAAGAAAAGTGCTCAAGGAAAAGGCGTTTTAGAACCGTAGGAGGGGTAAAAGCTTTAGTGATACGAGTCAAGGATGTACAAAACCGCGGAAGAGGGACCCTCCACGGGGGCAAAGAAGGAACAACACGAGGAGAAACACCAGAAATACGAACGGAAAGAGAATCCTGTAGGCGAGATAACCGGACAGAAAGAGGGATGGTGGTGAAGAGGAACAGGAACCGCAGGAGGGGTAAAAGTTAAAGCACGACAGAGGCGAGAGGAAGGATGTTGCAAGGACCGCGCAAGATAGCGAAGACAGTAGCGATCACGGCGGTCCTGGAGAGACAGGAAGCCAGTGTCAACATACAAGCTAAGGACGGGAGTCGAACGAAAGGCACCAGAACTGAGGCGCAACCCAGTATGGTGCAAAGCATCAAGACGGCGAAGAGTAGAAGGAGAAGCAGACGAGTAAGCAGGGCAACCATAATCGAGCTTAGACAGGACGAGAGAGGAATGTAAAGCAAGGAGAGTGCGCCTATCTGCCCCCCAAGAAGTATGGGACAAGACCCGAAGGAGGGTAAGGGCCTTAGAGCACTCAACACGGAGGTAAGAGATATGGGGAGACCAAGACAAACGAGTGTCAAGGAATAACCCCAAAAGCTTCGCGGAATCTTTGTATTCAAGGGGATGACCATAAAGTGACAAAGAGGGACGAAGAACAACCCGTTTCCGCGTAAAAGTCATGGCACAAGTCTTAGAAGTAGAGAACTTGAAGCCATGACCTGTGGCCCAAGACGACACGGCATCAATTGCAAGTTGAAGCCGGCGTTGAAGGAGAGGCGAATCATCACCCTGACAACAAAGGGTAAGATCATCGACATAGAGAGCGGAGAAGACACCAGAAGGAAGAGAGGAAAGAAGACCATTGAGGGCAACCAGAAAAAGAGTAGTGCTCAGAACACTACCCTGGGGCACACCTTCGTATTGCTGAAAAGAGGGAGACAGAGCGGTACCAAGGCGCACCCGAAAGGAACGACGAGAGAGGAAGCTGCGGAGAAAGAGAGGGAGATGACCACGAAGGCCAAAAGAATGAAGTTGAGATAGGATATGATAACGCCAAGTGGTGTCGTAAGCCTTTTCTAGGTCAAAAAGGACGGCAACAACGGAGGTCTTCGCAGCAAAAGCAGTACGAATATAGACCTCCAAGTTCACCAGGACATCTGTCGTGCTGCGGCACTTGCGGAAACCAAATTGAGAAGGGGAGAGGAGGTGATGGTGTTCCAGGAACCACATCAGACGAACGTTAACCATACGTTCAAAGAGTTTGCAGACACAACTTGTGAGAGCAATAGGGCGAAAGTCCTTAGGGGAAGTACCCAGAGACCCCGGTTTGCGAACAGGGAGGACAACGGCATCGAGCCAGTCCTCAGGGACTGACGACGACTCCCAGATCCGATTATACAGACTCAGTAAATACTGAGACGTGCTCGGAGGGAGATGGCGAAGCATCTTATAATGAATACCATCGGAGCCCGCCGCCGTAGAACCGCAGAGGGCCAGGGCAGAACGAAGTTCAGAGAGAGAGAAGGGATCATTATAGGGAAGCTGAAGATGAGTGCAGAAATCTAAAGGACGAGACTCAAGGACAGGTTTACGAAGAAGGAAAGATTGGGGAAGATGAAGACCAGAGCTAACAGAAGAAAAGTGGGAACCCAGTTCGGAAGCGACCTGCAACGGGTCCGCCACAAGAGTATCATGGAGGCGAAGGACCGGTGAAACATCGGGAACGAACTTACCCGCTATCTTGCGGATACGCTTCCAGATCTGGGCCAGAGGGGTTTCGGACGTAATTGTCGAGACATAAGATGCCCAACATTCACGTTTAGCCGTACGGATGGCCCTACGGGCCACCGCACTCGCTTTCCGAAAGAAAAGAAAAGAATCGGTCGTCTGCCTACGGCGGTGCTTCTTCCAGGCTGCACGCTTACAGCGGACAGCCCGAGCACAGTCCGCATTCCACCAGGGAACGCACTTCCGTGGACCCCGAGAGGAAGAGCGAGGAATAGAGCGGAGGGCAGCGTCGAAGACAGTGTCATGAAAAAGGAGGAGAGCGCAAGAGAGGGGCAGAAGGGAGAGGTCAGAGAGAGTAGCATTGAGGGAAAATAGGGTCCAGTCCGCCTTAGCAAACTGCCACCTAGGGAAAGAGAGGGAAGGGCGAAAAGAGAAAAAGGAAACAAGGATGGGGAAATGATCACTTCCATGGAGGTCATCAAGAACCTGCCACGTGAAATCTAAGTAAAGAGAAGAAGAGCAGAGAGAAAGATCAAGACAAGAAAGGGTGCGAGTTCGAGAGTCCAAATGAGTGGGCTCACCAGAATTCAGAAGAGACAGGGAAGAAGAGAGGAGAAACGGCGCAAGGAGGCGACCCCGGGTATTCGTCAGAACGTCACCCCAAAGAGAATGACGACAATTGAAGTCACCCAGCAGGAGCACAGGCTCCGGCAAGGAGTCTAGGAGGTGTTTCAAATCAGGAAGAGAGAGCGGGACACTCGGGGGGAGATAAATGGAACAAACTGTGTACCATTTCCCCACAAAGATACGAGCAGCAGAACAATGGAGAGGCGAAGGAAAAAGTAAAGGAACAAAGGGAACATCAGCCCGAATCAAGAGAGCAGAAGAATTAGAAGCCCCAGCAATGGCTGGAGGGGGGGGAAGAGAAAGGAATAGCCACGAAAACGACCAGGACGAGCACCAAGCATTGGCTCCTGGAGACAGACACAAAGGGGCGAAAACCGCGAAACCAGAAGTTGGAGTTCGAGGAAATTGGCGTAATAACCTCGAACGTTCCATTGAAGAATGGACAACGACGAGAAGAGAAAGGACAAAAACAGAGAACAAGGAAGAAACAAAGGCGAAAGAGCAACAGAGCACGTTAAAGAATATCAGGGTCGGGATCAGGGTCAGCAAAGTCAGGGTTAGGGGGCATGGGTAAACTGAGCAAAGACGGAGGGAAGGAAACGGGAGAACAGATCAGAGGTGGGCGGGCAGGGTCCGGAGGAGGAGGAGGAGGAGGAGGAAGAGGAGGAGACAACTGGAGAGGATCCGTCAAGGACAGCAGCAGGAGGAGGGGGAGTAGAAAGAGGGGAGCGCACCCCAGCAAGAGCAGCAACCGAAAGGGAAGCAGGGTCCAAAGAAACCTCCATAGCAGGAACAGGGGGCGCAAGCACTGAAACGGGAGGGGAAGGAGCAACAGAGCCAGAAGGAGGAGCTGAGGAAGAAAGCGAAGCCTTCTTACCCGCCGGGGAAGAGGAAGGAGAGGAGCCAGGCTTACGCTTCTGACTTAAAGAGACCGGTGTCCCAGCAACTACGTACCGGGCAACGGATTCCAGCGTCTCAACCGGAGAAGCCGAACGAGAGCACACACGACGGCCGGTAGGAGAGCGATGGACATCCGCCCGCACCGACAGGCGGTGGGGAGAGCTGATAGATGGAGGAAGAGGATGGGAAGGAGGACCGGAGGGGGACGAGGAAGAAGACACAGAAGACACGACAGACCGGGTAGAAGGAAGGGGAACCCCAGACAGAGGACCAGGAGGAGGATCCTTCGGGAGAGAACCCGAAGGAACAGAGGAGGGGGCAGTGGGCGCATCAGGGTCCAAGGCCCGGAAACGGTTGTGAGTCTGAGGAAGGCGGGAAGGACGAGGAGAGGAAGAGCGCAACACGCGAGCATAAGAGATATTAGCATAAGGCGGGAGCCGGCGAACCTGGCGTCTCGCCTCAGGAAAAGATAAACGCTCCCGGTGCTTCAAGTTGAGGACGGCTGCCTCAAGCTTGTAATGGACACACGCACGGGAGAAGGTAGGATGGGCCTCACCGCAGTTGAGGCAACGAGCCTGGGGAGAAGTGCACTCCGACTTAGAGTGACCTTCGCCACCACACAAAGGACAGAGAGAGACAGTCCCGGAGCAGCGGAGGGCACCATGCCCAAACCTCCAGCACTTGTTGCAGAGCCGAGGAGAAGGAATGTACTCCTGGACAGAGCACCTGGCACCAGCAAGAATGACAGAGGGTGGAAGGGTCCTACCATCAAAGGTAATCTTCACAACCCGGAGGGGTTGACGGCGACTACCACGTGGGGGACGAGTAAACGTGTCCACCTGGAGAATAGAATGGCCCTGGGCAGCGAGGATATGGCGAATATCGTCGTGGCAGTCGCGCAGGTCCCGAACACCGGTTGCAACATGGGGCGGGAGCAAAATAGTGCCAACACTGGCATTCAACTGAGCGTTTTTCGAGACCCGAACGGGGGTCTCGCCAAGGCAGGACAAGGCAGCCAAGCGGGAAGCAGCATCCTGAGAAGGAGCAGCAACGACACGTGTACCAAGACGAGTGGGGTTGAAAGTAATGGAGGCATCCACGGAATCAATGAGATGTCGATGAAGGGAGAAATCGTCAGGAGGCGCAGAATCAAGAGGGAGGAGATCAAAATATTTGGCCCACGAAGCGGGACCAAACAAGGCTTGATAGATAAGGTACAAAGACATGCAACTAAATGGCTCCCAGAACTGAAGGACACGAGCAATGAGGAGAGGTTATAGGCATTAAATGTGCCAAAACTAGAAGACACAAGAAAAAGATGTGATATGATCACTACGTACAAAATAGTAATGGGAATCGATAAAATTGATAGGGAAGAATTCCTGAGACCTGGAACTTCAAGAACAAGAGGTCATAGATTTAAACTAACTAAACAAAGCTGCCAAAGAAATATAAGAAAATTCACTTTCGCAAACAGAGTGGTAGACGGTTGGAACAAGCTAGGTGAGAAGGTGGTGGAGGCCAAAACCGTCAGTAGTTTAAAGCGTTATATGACAGAGTGCTGGGAAGACGGGACACCACGAGCGTAGCTCTCATCCTGTAACTACACTTAGGTAATTA
The DNA here is from genome assembly GCF_040958095.1 of Procambarus clarkii. Lineage (NCBI taxonomy): Eukaryota > Metazoa > Arthropoda > Malacostraca > Decapoda > Cambaridae > Procambarus > Procambarus clarkii. The sequence continues at coordinate 5,401,815 of NC_091173.1, forward strand.
CAAACACGTACATACGTACGTATCGGTGAGATGTAAATTATTTTTTTTTTATTATTCTTGTTACAAAATGCTTTACTTGTATGTCTTAGTCATTGTACAGTAGGAACAGTACATAAAACAGTGAACATATACATGAACAAAGTTCAGTTGATGAAAGACTTGCTCATCCAGGCACACTATTTAAAATAATAAAATCATAAATGAAGCAAATGGTATTTATTCAGCCTGAGCTTTCCCAACATCACTAAACTGTTGTACTAAAGTGCCTGAACGTAACCAACTCCAGAGAACAGGACATCACTAAATTTTGCGAGTTGCTACCATTTTTAGTACCTGTACATCAGTTTTTGACCTTAAGTAAAGGATAAGTAAATGCAATGTTCTATTGCACCTAATAACCACTTCTCACCAGCCCACGTGGGAGCATAGTGCCTACACGAGGCCCAAGTCTACATATACTTACCTTGGTATACTTAGACTATAGTGAAAAGTGATATGGTGAATAGTGAACAGTAACAAAACAGGCATAAAGGCTTGAAAGTGTAGGAAAATTGCCACATGGAAAATTTGGAATGCATAAAGTCACTTGTGTTGTCCCGTCTTGAGTACTGTTCAGTACTCACTTCCCCCTTCAGAGCAGGAGAGATTGCTGAAATAGAGGGAATACAGAGAACATATACGGCACGCATAGACGCAATAAAGCACCTAAATTATTGGGATCGTCTCAAAGCCCTCCAAATGTACTCACTAGAAAGAAGACGAGAGAGATATCAAATAATATACACCTGGAAGATACTGGAGGGCCAAGTACCAAATCTACACAGTAAAATAACAACGTATTGGAGTAAACGATATGGAAGAAAATGTAGAATAGAACCAGTGAAGAGCAGAGGTGCCATAGGCACAATCAGAGAACACTGTATAAACATCAGAGGTCCGCGGTTGTTCAACGTCCTCCCAGCAAGCATAAGAAATATTGCCGGAACAACCGTGGACATTTTCAAGAGGAAACTAGATTTATTCCTCCAAGGAGTGCCTGGACCAACCGGGCTGTGGTGGGTATGTGGGCCTGCGGGCCGCTCCAAGCAACAGCCTGGTGGGCCAAACTCTCACAAGTCAAGCCTGGCCTTGGGCCGGGCTTGGGGAGTAGAAGAACTCCCAGAACCCCATCAACCAGGTATCAACCAGGTATAATTCAGTGAATAGTGAGGCAACACACACACACTAGACTCTGTGTACAGGGGCCACGAGGCTTGATCTGTGTACACACTCGGTAGGTTGTGAAGGGTTGCTTCCCCCCCTCTTTACCACTGGTCAACAATCAATGGTCCACTTCCTTACCACCACCACCACTGACCAGAAGCATTATGGTCAGAATGCCTTCAGTAAAGATGTGCACAGAACGCAACAAGGAAGTAGATTACCACCAGAGCTTCCAGTGCCAACTATGTTCAGCAGCCATACACAGTAAATGTGCCAACATGTCAAATAATGCCAGGAGAATTGGTCTCGGAGACCACTCGGTGTACTGGTTCTACAAAAAGGATAATGTTACTGTCTTGAAGATAATCGCAATTCTTGATAAAACCCCGGTAGAGCACAGAGAATCACTTCTAACTGCCTGCATGGAAATCTTCAATGATTTCAAACAAATTGTCAAGGACAACCAGGCAGAACCAAAATTGGAGCTACATCTCAGAGCGTCGTGGCTGGATGCGACGTTGGTGTTGGAGCCTAAAGAAATATTGCCGGAACAACCGTGGACATCTTCAAGAGAAAACTGGACTGTTTTCTAAGAGAAGTTCCGGATCAGCCGGGCTGTGGTGGGTATGTCGCCCTGCGGGCCGCTCCAAGCAACAGCCTTGTGGACCAAACTCTCACAAGTCGAGCCTGGCCTCGGGCCGGGCTTGGGAAGTAGAAGAACTCCCAGAACCCCATCAAGCAGGTATCAAGCAGGGCCAGGTGCGACGTTGGCGTTGAGGCCGGATGCTATGCTGGCACCAGACGCGACGTTGAGGTTGGGCACAGTATCGGCGCCTGAATCGGGCGCGATATTGGTGCCAGGGTTTTTGAAACAAACAAAACAAGGACCCAAAATATGCCGATATTATAAATGTGGTATCTGTAAGCATGGGATATCGGGGAGAACAAATGGACTATGTAAATTTGATCATTCCAGAAAGTGCAGGACTCTTCTTAGTACAGGTAACTGTACCAAAAGCTGTGATCTCTTTCACCCAGAACTGTGCAAGAACTCTTTAAATAAGAATGAATGTTTCAACACAGAATGTCCAGCTTTTCATATAAAAGGTACCAAGTGAATAAGACAGGCAAACCATCTCAATGAAAACAGCCACAACACTATTTACCAGGATGATTTTTTAGCAAGAGAAGGAGGAAATGAATGGCTAAAAATGTCCAGACTCTACCATCAACTCGGTCAAATGCTAGAGAGGACACAAACACAGTGGCCTCCTTACCAGAGCCTCAGATATTAACACCAAGTAAAGCATCCAGCACTTCCACAAACATAACATCATTTTTATTTGCCAACATTCAAGGTATAAAAACACGCAAATGTAACAAAGTGCACTTCATAGACGGCCTCTTACATGAGGCAAATGCAGTGTTTGCAGCCCTAACAGAAACTCACACCAAGGACTACCATGGTGGTGAAATATGTATTTTGGGGGTATAATCTTTTCAGATGTGACAGGAAACACAGGCTACAGAGTGGGGTCAGCCTCTATATCAAGGACACACTCATCTGTACTGAGCTGCTAAACACCACAAATGATATGGTGGAAGTGCTGATAATCAAAATAGAGATCTTAAATGTAGTTATTGTCCTTGTATATAAGTCACCGGAGGCAAATCATCACCAATTTAAAGACCAACTAATGAAAATAGAACACTGCTTGGAAAACCTCACAAATCCAGCCCCAAACATCATCCTGCTGGGAGATTTCAACCTATGGCACCTGAAATGGAAGACCATAGCTGATACAGTTGTTTCGGAGAGAATTCTGGGAAGTAGCCTTAATGAACAGGCACATGCAAATGACCTGCTACGGATGTGCGACAGGTTTGCCTTAAACCAGCAAATGGTAGAACCAACTAGGAAGGAGAACACGCTGGACCTCATTTTCACTAATTATGATGAATTGATCAGGAACATAATGATTACAAATACCTGTTACTCAGATCACAACTTAATTGAAGTTCTGACAACCATGGGGAATAGACCTTCAAAACCAGTCCGGATTTTCGGTGGAGGAGATTTAAGCAAATTCAACTTCAATTATAAACAGATAAACTGGGAGCAAATAAACCAAGACTTCACAGAAATAAGCGGGGAAGAACAGCTAGAAAATGAAAACCTGAACCAGTGCCTGGAAAAAATAAGCTCAGTAGCACTAGAAATACAGTATGTTCAAACTGCATACCCCTAAGAAAAGAGAGAAAGAGATGCAGATTGGAACTGGAACGTTGTTCCCTCTATAGGCAAAGAAAACGAATCGCAAAACAACTTGAGTCACACCCTATCTCAAGAATGGCGAAGGAGGTTAGGTAGAGAAATAGAAACAATTGAACTAAATTTACAAGAATCATATGCAACCCAGGAGAGGCAAAGAGAGCAAAAGGCCATCAGTGAAATAGAGAGAAATCCAAAATATTTTTTCTCCTATGTAACATTAAGATCAAAAACTACATCTAGTATCGAGCCCCTGCGAAAGGGAGGTAGAACTTTCACATATGACAACAAAGAAATGAGCGAAATACTGAGGAATCAGTATGACTGTTTTCAGCGAGCCACTAAACACACTGAAGATTGATAACCCATATGAATTTTTCACGGATATGATACCAACATCAAATCAGATGTCACCCTATTCCTACTGGATTTTGAAGAAGCCATAGACAGTATGCCTATGCACTCTGCACCAGGCCCCATTCTTTGAATTCTATATTCATCGAGAACTGTAAAAAAAACGCTATTGCAGGCCCTTCACAGTCTTTGGAGACAAAGCCTAGATACTGGCATTATCCCTGACATATTAAAAAGAGCAGAGATAGCATCACTCCATAAAGGAGGAAATAAGGCAGAGGCAAAGAATTACAGACCGATCACACATCATAAAAATCTTTGAAAGAGTGCTAAGAAGTAAGATCACAAAATACATGGAATCACAGCATCTCCATAACCCCGGACAACATGGTTTCAGAACAGGGCGCTCTTGCCTATCACAGTTGCTGGACCACTATGACATGGCACTAGATGCTATGGAAGACAAACAAAACGCTGATGTAATTTACACAGATTTCGCAAACGCTTTCGACAAATGTGACCATGGTGTTATTGCACATAAAATGAGTTCAAAAGGAATTACAGGAAAAATAGGCAAATGGATCTCCAATTTCCTGATTAATAAAACCCAATGTGTAGTAATCAACAAAATAAAATCCGGACCATCAACCGTAAAGAGCTCAGTCCCCCACGTTACTGTGCTTGCTTCAGTACTTTTTCTCATCCTCATGTCGGACATAGACAAGGACACATCCTATAGTACTGTATCATCCTTTGCAGATGACACTAGGATTTTTATGAGAATAGACAACATAGAGGACATGGCAAACCTACAATCAGATGTAAATCAGGTTTTTCTATGGGCTACAGAAAATAATATGGTGTTTAACGAAGATAAGTTTCAGCTCGTTACGGAAAAAATTAAAATATAAAAACGAAAACCACGTACAAAATGCCGTTAATTCATAACATAAAACGGAAAGGCAATGCAAAGGATTTGGGTGTACTGATGTCGGAAGACCTTACATTTAAAGAACACAATAAAGTAGCCGTCACAACTGCAAGAAAAATGACAGGTTGGATAACAAGAACCTTTCACACTAGAGATGCTATACCGATGATACTTTTCAAGACGCTAGTGCTCTCTAGAGTGGAATACTGCTGCACAAAATGCCCTGCTGTTGCATAAGATTTCTTGTGCAATGGAATACTGTGCAGATTTGAGTGGAATACTGCTGCACAAGATTTCTCCAGCCCCTTTCAAAGCTGGAGAAATTGCTGATTTGGAGAGAATGCAGAAATCATTTACTGCTAGAATCCACTCAGTAAAACACCTAAACTATTGGGACCGATTAAGGAGCCTAAATCTGTATTCTCTTGAGCGCAGACGGAAGAGATACTGTCTCCACTCGATCATTCGGACTATATGGGAAGGACCCCCAGCCGGATTATCACATTTTTCGGATAATGGTACTTTTTCACCTACGAGTCCAAAAGTGACCATTTCCAACTATTTTTATACTACAAACAACATAATTTGAATTTCCTTGCCACATATAATTATTAAATATTCAACTAGAAACCTCAACTTACCTTGTTGGTGTTTGTCTTCTTGAGTGATGCCACACATCTTGAAGTTAAAAATTCTTAACAATTTACGTAACCTATACTAACACAACACTAAAATTAACACTTAAAATTACTATACAGTTTATTAAGCAAAGTTAGTTTTGACTGCCAGCTGCTGAAGCGTCACTGGTTGAAGGCATTTGGGTTGCCTGTGAGGCCTCACTTGTTGAAGGCGCTTGCTTGCGCCTCACTTGTTGAAGGCACTTGCTTGTGCCTCACTTGTTGAAGGCGCTTGCTTGCGCCTCACTTGTTGAAGGCACTTGCTTGTGCCTCACTTGTTGAAGGCACTTGCATGCGCCTCACTTGTTGAAGGCACTTGCTTGTGCCTCACTTGTTGAAGGCCCTTGGCTTGCCTGTGAAGCCTCACTTGATGAAAGCATTTGGCTTGTGTGTGATGCCTCACTTGTTGAAAGCGCTTGCGCCTCACTTGTTGAAGGCGCTTGGCTTGCCTGTGAAGCCTCACTTGTTGAAGGTATTTGGCTGCCTGTGACGCCTCACTGGTTGAACAACACGTAACTTGTCTTTAATTGCTAGGACAACCGTCTTCCTCTTAACACCTCCAGAACGATTGATGCTGCTACCAGACATAGTCTTGGCCAAAAATGTTCAAAGTTACTATGAAAATAAAAAAGTTATTTAAAAAAATATTTCACTAATGGCGCAGCACTGTGGTATAACACGAGGGACGGGAGCACATGGGTTGACCAGTGTTGGACGGATTACTAGTACTTATTTCATTTGTTTTTGGGTATGATTAATTGTTCTAAAATTAATGGTAATTCCTGTATCCAGGTGGGCCCTCCCGAAGTTCCCCTCCCACCCTCCCGACACCACCCACCCACCCCGCCCCCTCCTCCACCATGCGTCTAGAGCCACAGGCAGACAGGATTAATACGGTACAGCCAAATTTTTATCCGGCTAAACCAAATTTTATCCGGCTCCCATGGCCATTTTGGCCGGATATTGAGATAACTTTATCCGTTCACGATTTTGGCCGTATAAGGACGTTTTCCGGATGTTCGAATCCCAGATAATTGCGTGGTTACAGTACATAATAATTTACACATGGAAAATAATAGAGGGGCTGGTCCCAAACCTGCACACAGAAATAACAGCACATGAGACCAGAAGGCATGGCAGGATGTGCAGAATACCCCCGTTGAAGAGCAGAGGTGCAACAGGTACTCTGAGAGAGAACTCTATCAACATCAGAGGCCCGAGACTGTTCAACACGCTTCCACTACACATAAGGGGCATAACTGGCCGAACCCTCAGTGTTCAAGAGAGAACTTGACAAACACCTCCAAAGGATACCTGATCAACCAGGCTGTGACTTATACATCAGGCTGCGAACAGGCACGTCCAACAGCCTGGTTGACCAGTCCAGCAACGAGGAGGCCTGGTCGACGACCGGGCCGAGGGGTCACTGAGCCCCGGAATCACCTCAAGGTAACCAAGGTATTAGGAGAACAGGTTGATTTATCTGGTGGTGAAGTTTCAAAGGGATCCAAGCATTGGGTACAAAAGGTAAATTACTTGTAGGTCTATGTGGTGGAACAGCAGATGTGAACACCTTGCTCTTCACAACTGTGGCACTCACTCATTATTTTAGTTTTGCATGCATATCTTAAATGACAATAGTTGAGTCATGCAGCACATTTATATAATGTAGCTTCATATGTAAGTTGTGTGTAAGACTGGTATTTTCTTTACAATCCAATAGAAGGTAAGTAAATAGTAATACTGTACAAACACTGTTTACTTATGCACAGTAATGAGAAAATAGTAGTTGGTAAATGCTATTCAAACAATAAAATTGTGTTTAGTAATACTGTAGCATGAAAGAAAAAGAATGCTTCTTCAAATATTTTAGAATATATACTAATAAATTAAAAAAAAAATTTCCTGACATGTAACAACACTTTATTTGAGCATCTAACTAAAAATATCTAACCATAAATAGTTACTAACTCTTAAGTTTATGCCTAATGGTCATTTCAATATCTCCTTTGATATAAACATCAATATGACTAACATTACTAACCTAAATAACTCTACTGATACAAAACAGTGCAAGGAAACGACCTGTTCCTTACCACCGGCCAACACCTCCTCCCTCTCCATCATCCTCTGAATCATCTTGGTGGTCGCGCAGTCAAAGTCGCAGTCGAACTCGTAGCAGATCATGGAGTCGTACACGTTCTCCCTCCTACAGTAGGTAATGCTCTGAGAAATTATATTGTCAATTATAGAAGAAAGTACCAACTTGTCATAATGGCAAAGAAATTAAACAAAAATTGAACTAAGGATTGATATATTAAACAAAATCAAGCATAAAGATTCTTTAATATTTGGCATTTTGTGACAAAATTTTGCTTTGAAAGTTGTATGTATGTATTTGCAGTACAGTATATATATATATATGTCGTACCTAGTAGCCAGAATGCACTTCTCGGCCTACTATTCAAGGCCCGATTTGCCTAATAAGCCAAGTTTTCCTGAATTAATATATTTTCTCTAATTTTTTTCTTATGAAATGATAAAGCTACCCATTTCATTATGTATGAGGTAAATTTTTTTTATTGGAGTTAAAATTAACGTAGATATATGACCGAACCTAACCAACCCTACCTAACCTAACCTAACCTATCTTTATAGGTTAGGTTAGGTAGCAGAAAAAGTTAGGTTAGGTTAGGTGGTCGAAAAAAAATTAATGAAAACTTGGCTTATTAGGCAAATCGGGCCTTGCATAGTAGGCCGAGAAGTGCGTTCTGGCTACTAGGTACGACATATATATATATATATATATATATATATATATATATATATATATATATATATATATATATATATATATATATATATTTTAGATATTTTGTATTGTACTGCTCACCCTTTCTTAAAATAAATTATCATATACATATGTTAGCTGCTATTATGCTTAAAAGCAAAAAAAAAAAAAAATTCACTGAATAATTTAAAAGTAAATTTGTTTAATGCAATGTATTTTATATTTGAGACTATTATTAAGTCAGTGGATGCATAATAACCCACTCAAGCAGCTAAATGTGAAAGAGTTCATTATGAAAAGTATACTTTAGAAAAAATCACAAGCTTATTGATTATAATTTAATATTTACTTGACAGAAGGTTGAGAGATTTGTAATGATTCAAGTTAGTATAAGAGTACCGTGCTGCATTACCTTCTAAAGGAGAGTGAAATATCTCTGGATAACCTCTGCTTGTGTGTGACTATTCATCTCTATTAACCTGTTTGTTAAGGTTAGTTCTTGTCAATGGTATTGCATTACAGCCAGCCTTACTTGCCTTAGATTACAACTAATTGGTTTTTATGCACTTGAAGGCTTTCATTTTAATTGAATTAGAATTGAGTAATAAATTACAAGAATATAAGTAAATACTCAAGTGTTGTAATGTTTGTAAAATGGGAGCGAGTGAACTGTATAGTATTAATAAAATTGTAACTTATCATAATGATGTCATGGATACAGATACAGATGTTTTACAGACAAATATAACAAATAATATTTTGTAAACCAGATGTTAATTTACTTAACAATGACTTCATTGCTGTAACTTATTTGTGTTTGTTACAAATAGGCAATTCATCAATTTTACACTTCTGCTGAGAAGAAACATAATACAAAAAAACACCAGCTGAATCTCTTGATGTTTTATATATATATATATATATATATATATATATATATATATATATATATATATATATAACTAATTTGTACGGTAGATGTAAATTGATCAGCTGAAGAAAACCATTAATTTATGCCAATTTCCCATTGCTCATGTATCTTATACTGTGTGCATTTGGGAAATATGAATCAGGTTTCCGATCTTATAATGTATATCTGTACCTGGGTAGTAAGCTTTTCTATAGGAAGTTAGTTTTGTTATTTTATACATACTCCTTACAACGATGTTGGTTAATCAGTTCCATCACTATTCATGTATAGTATATTAAAATTCAAGATATTAAAAGTTTGATCTGTCCAGGAAGAAATATTAAAGTGATAAACTTAAGTTATGTTCTAGTCATAATGGAATCATTAGTGCTAGTCAGGTAGTCACCAGAAAATGAATACAATTTAAGGTAGTTTTGAAATATTGCTCAAAGCAATTGATGCATGCCATGGAAATCTTCAAATCTGATATGATGTATGGTTGTATAGGTAATGTACAGTTGTGTATGTTGGACACTGAAATTATCAGTATAAGCAAAAATATTTTGATGACATGGTGGTTCAGAGTTAATTAGTAATTTGTCACAATGTTGCTGTGTTTGGTATTCACATGTGATATCCTAGTACAGAATTCTATTAACTACAAATACTTATCCAAGAATACTCAGCAAACAACTTGGTGCAATATTTGTATAGAATTAGATATTGAGATTTAATAGTTTATATAAGAAAATTTTGTGAGATTCTGCCATCTAGAGTGAGAAACATGATGGTCCTTTGAAGTTTCTACACATTCAAATGAAACTAAAGCCAAAGTCCCATGTACTTAATTATTTAATATATTTAGGTTACTGAACAGTATTTAATATTTATAATGGTCATACTTCAAGATTAGTTTACACAATAGTTATTTACAATGGTAATTTATACTCATTTATTTTAGGGATATTAATTTATGTGCAGTGTCATGTTCATTAGTTAGTGTTTTTTGACATACTTTGTTTAATCATAGGTGTTTTAATTTTATAGTTTACATATACATCAGCATATTTTCTGTTATCTAGTCAGTACACAAGTAAATAGTCATGTGTTTTTGTGGTTACAGCAGTAATTTGTCTAGTCATTGCAAGTTATTTTAATAATGTAATATGAAATGAAAAGTCCTCTAATGGTGGACAATTGTGAAAATTGTTTATGTAGATATTGACTTAAATCTGTAAAGTATTGCGTGAAAAAAACTTTGCTGCTAAACGGCCTGTGAATGTACCTGCATACATCTTGGGCAAGATGCCTTGTGCTATACCAGAAGCTTATTTTGGCAAAGTTGGGCATTTCTGGAAGTGCAGTGGTGCATCTAGCTGTTGCTAAATTTCTCAGTCCGATCTAATTATTCCAATCACTGTCACTTTAGTAATTCAAGGCATAAACTTAACTGCCAATGAGAAATAGGTAAAGTCAAAACTAAGACCTTACTAACTTGGATATTTTAACTAAAAATTGCAACAGTTAGTCATGTCCAGAATCATCCCACCCTTCCACAGGACCACTTCAGTAATATACTGTAGTCGACCAATGTGAAGGTGTAGCATCATTAGGGTGTTACATCTCTTAAGCCATGGTATAGATTTTTGTTTATGATCTTAAAACTCCCTCTGTTTTCCCTATGCTCTTATCTCTTCTTTCTCCTCATTTTGTCCCTCTATCTGCCCAACCACCTGGACTGGACGGTAGAGCAACGGTCTTGCATCTTGCAGGTGCTATATAGTCGTAATGGCTTAGTGCTTTCCCCTGATTATTTATTATTATTTTGTATATTTTGTAGAAGCAGTCTGCTCATCTCTTAAGTGATGATTTTGTATTTTGTCCATAACCAAAGACATTGCAGGTGTATTGTCATTTCCCTGCTGTTTTTAAATCTTTGTGATGTGATGTACAATTCTGAACTGGTTTGATTATAACCAGTTGTACTGAGCAAATTGCATTTGTTTCTCACCTGGTCCTTGTGGTGTCTCCCCAGAGTAGAATTGTGCGATTTACTTAGTAAATATAAATTACACACTACTTTATTTTATTGCATGAACCCTCCAAGTTGTTGAAGACCTGTTGAAGTTTTATTATAGTTGCAAGACAAGGATAAGAATTAAGTTCAGGAAAATAATTATCAAAAGAAGGCACCAAACTGGGAAGCCTATTTAAAATAGCATTGTACTGCTATTCAAAAGTACAAAATATTCGGATATTTAAAGTACGGATAAAAGTATGGATATTCAAAAGGTCATAAATAACATGTCTAGATCCAAATATGTGAGCAAACTTACATAGGTCAAGCAAAATCAGTCATATGATTTCACCTAGGATTTTACTGAGGGACAAGTAAGCCAGAGAAACATTAGAAAAGCAAGGCCTGTGATCATCATGAAAATCGGGACATTCTTTAACCACTTGACTACGTAAACCTAGTATTCTTGGTCGGCGGGAAACTACGCCAACCAAGAAAACTTTTATTTTTCCATACCCATTCTAAATGTGTGCGAGATTGGTTGTGTACGAAATGGACTCTTAGTACCTCCAGTAAGAGGCAGTCATCTTGGAAAAAATTCCCAGAATGCCCTTTGGTTGCTGGCTGGGTTAGTAATGAGTGAGCAACCATGGGTAGCGCACGCACCTCTAGCTCCCAAACACCTGTCTGACGCGGTGTTGAAAGATAACGCTCTGTTGATAAAATTTAAACCTTATGGTTTGAAGAACATAAGGGTCATAATATTGGTGAAGCTAGGCGCAATAAGGACCTAACACAAAGGTCAGATGCAAGTGATACAGCACCTATGAGGACGATACAGCGAGCTTATCCAGTTGTAGCTCTGAGTGTCACCCTTGCAATCCTATGCTATCTCCAATTTATTTAGATGATACATAGATGAATCGACTTCTGCATTCAGTGAAGATGCATCTGATACAAGTAGCATAGATGAGGTGTTAGCAGCTCCATGGCGGTGTTTTCCATAGATATTTTCCAGAATACCTGAATCTCTTTTTGACTGACGGACACTTTTTGAGACAAGCTGAATCTCTTCCTGTGTGGGACCATACAAAGCAATTTTTTCAAGACTACCTTACATATTGATCTTTTCCTATAATCTTTTCAATACTAACTTATGCTTTACAAGCTTGGCTACATTCAACCTGCAAGTACTAAAGCCATGGGTGTACTTGCGTGCATTATTTGCAATCACACAGAATGAAGAAACAGGAAGCGAAAATTTATCTGTACCTGGTGCAGCGAGAGCAAAGTCGCGCTGTGCACCATGGACTACTTCGTTGATTATTACTCACTTCCGAAGTACTGAGTGTGTAATACAGTGTGTTACTGTGTAGTGTGTGAAACTGTACATATTGTAATTTTAGTGAATTTTTAACAAGTAATATTATGAAAATAACCATTTATTGTGGACACATTACTGACACAAGTATCACAGTTCCATGGAACATTATGAACGTTCTACTGTATACATATTGTAAAGGACACAAATATGCATCATATACGTTAAAAAAAATCATTAAAAACGCATTGAGAATAGAACAAATAATTGAAAATATATTTGTAGCAACACAAAGCCGAGCCGGAGCGGGAGCCGGTCGGCCGAGCGGACAGCACGCTGGACTTGTGATCCTGTGGTCCTGGGTTCGATCCCAGGTGCCGGCGAGAAACAATGGGCAGAGTTTCTTTCACCCTATGCCCCTGTTACCTAGCAGTAAAATAGGTACCTGGGTGTTAGTCAGCTGTCACGGGCTGCTTCCTGGGGGTGGAGGCCTGGTCGAGGACCGGGCCGCGGGGACACTAAAAAAAGCCTCAAAATCATCTCAAGGTAACCTCAAGATACACCTGGTGCTTGAATGGCCCGCGCGACCATGTCTGGGCGAGTCATGCACGGGCGACCAGGCCCTGATAACGTCACAGCGCACCTTGTCCACTTCCCCACAGCCAAAGTGGAATTTGGTATTTATTTTTACATAGACGTGTTTAGGGAAGGGAATTTATCATTTTACAAAGAAAAAAGAATTTTTGGGAACACTTTATTTCATGCGCACAGGGGGGGAATTTCACAATAAACTCGGCGCAGCACGGTGGTTAAGGGGCATGTGGCCATTGGTGGAACAATGCAGCATGACGAGCACTGTAATTATCAAAAGAAGGCACCAAGCCAGAGAGACCTATGAAGCGCCATCAGTGTTGCTGGATATTCAACAGGCACTAAATATCACTGGATGCCAGTATGAGAAAAAAAAAGCACATGTGAGAAGTGATATCAAAGGTATCAGATTTGACAAGGATTCTATATAGACAAATGACCTTGAGGTACATGAGGAAAGCAGGACAGGCAAGTAAGTAATTATCAAAAGAAGGCACCAAGCTGGGGAGACTATGTAGCACCATCAAAAGTGTGGGATATTCAAAAGGTGCTAAATATCTAAGGATGCCAATACGAGAACAAAAGCGCATAAGGTGAACATCAAAGATATCTGATTCACTAAGGATACTATCGAGAGACAAGTAAGTAATTATCAAAAGAAGGCACCAAACCAGGAAGGCTATGTAGCACCATCAAGTGTGCGGAATAATCAGAGGGCGCTAAATATCACCAAAGATGCCAATACGAGAACAGAGATGCATAAGGCAAACGATATCAAAAGAATCCGATTCACCAAGAATTCTATTGAGGGACAAGTGACCGCGAGGGATGGTCGGAAAGCAAGACACACGCTCATCCTGGAAGTCAGGATATTAAACTAGAATATGCACGACTGTAAGAGGGACAATGCAGTTTGGACAATAAGGAGCAGGGCGGCACTTCATTACGTGTCTGCGAGTTAAGCATGTATGGCCAACACGTAACCTCGCCAGAGCCGTTTCCCACCGCCGGTTACGGTGGTAGGAGGAAGGCCATGGGGACACACTACCCTTAAGAGCACTCGGCTTGTTACCAATAACAGAAGATCAATGATCCTGCCAATGGGCAAGGATTGAGGAATGAATAACTGGGCAGAAGTCGAAATAAGAAATACCTTTACGGGAGATAGACAGGCGCGGATAGCTTCCTAGTGGCAGCGTCCACACATTCGTTTAGGAACACCAATATGGCTGGGAACCCAGCAAAACTCAACTGTCTTAAATCTGCTGGAGGTAAGAAACGGCCAAAATTAAATTTTGATGACCACAGGATGGACAGAATTAAAGGACTCCAGAGTCATGAAGGCACTGTGAGAGTCAACTACAACAACAAAGAGGGACGGTGAGAAAGCAGTTGACGAAGAGCAAATGAAATTGCATAAAGTTCAGCCTTAAGATGCTATCCTCTGGTGACATATAGGTGCAATCAGGAAACACAACAGAGTAGCCTACACAGTCACCAGACTTAGACCCATTTGTGAAGATGGAAATGGAGCGGGAGTGTGAAGAAAAGTGTACAGAGAAAAGGCATTTCAGAACTGTAGGAAGTATAAAAGCCTTAGTCATGTGGGTCAAGGTTTTAAAAACTTAGGAAGAGGGGACCCTCCATGGGGGCAAGATGGAATGACATGAGGAGAAACATTGGCAACATGAACCGAGAGAGAACATTGCAAGAGAGACAACTGTACAGAAAGAGAAAGGCGGTGAAAGGGAACATTGTTGTAAGGACCGCGCAGAATAGTGAAGACAGTAGCGATCCCGGCAATCCTGTAGAGATAGGACGCTGGTCTCAACATACAAGCTCTGGGTAGGGGTCGAACGAAAGGTACCAGAGCTAAGACGGAGCCCAGTATGGTGAAGAGCATCAAGACGACGAAGGGTGGAGGGAGAGGCAGATGAGTAAGCAGGACAGCCATAATTGAGTTTAGACAGCACAAGAGAGGAAGGTAAAGAGAGGAGCATGTGCCTATCAGCTCCCCAGGAAGTATGAAACAAGACCTTAACCCTTAAATTGTGCAAAACTTACATATACGATTTGACCTAACTAAAGTTTTTCAAACATGCACAAACACTTTCCAATTTTATGTGCATAGTCAACTAGACAAATGATCCAACTTTGTCTAAATGACCAAAACATATCTTGAAAAACAAGAAAATAAAAAATTATTTTAAAATTTAATATTGAAAACTTCAGATTTTCAAATCAGATTAAAAAACCAGCATTGAATGTAATGAAATGCCATTTTCTGGGTGAGACCCGGAGGCTCCCCGGAGCTTTACCGGCTGATATGCTAATGTCAGACTTTGGCATCAGTCATGTGTATGGAGTTCTAGGGCCTACCGGGGACCACGAGCCAGAACCTGGCCCCCTCAGAGAGGCAAGGGGAGCAATGGCCTATAGAAACCCCCATGTGGTTGGAAGCATTCTATGTCTGCCATCGACCGGGTCAAGCATCCAGAAAGGTAAGCATTCCAAAACAAACCCCTATTCTGGTGAAAATTGCTACCTAAGCCGAACTATTGGATAGAACTCTTCAACAGAAAACAAGGAAACTAGTATGACGTCATACGTCACCGCGCCGCTGTCTGCGCAGCTCCCCCTTCCCCGGGAGGGGGAAGGGGGAGCCCAAGACCTCCCACGCCTGCTATCCACCCATCAGTTCTGAGGCTGGATGTCAAAACATGCGAAAAACGCCGACCGGAGGGAGGGAGGGTTGCCGGGGAGCCTCCGGGTCTCACCCAGAAAATGGCGTTTCATTACATTCAACGCTGGTTTTCTGGGGGGAGCCCCGTCGGCTCCCCGGAGCTAACTACCCACAGAGGAAGGTCAAAGGGACAAAACCGGGAGGCGGACACCACGCACCCCCCAAGGAGGCGAGACAACTGGCAGCAAACGCCAACCCAAGGCGCCACAGCCCCGAAAATCCCGGGAACAACACGAGAACCACGAGCAGCAAGGCCCCTGCACGAACACCAAAAATCCAAGCCCGAAAGACTGCAAGGCCACGTCGCCCAGACGGCAGCGAGAGCAGCGAAGCCACGAACGCCACCGGCATGAGGGAAGAACACAGGCAGCTTAGCCGCAAGAACACGGCTGACCACCCAGGACACCATCACCCGCGAACCGGGAAGAACAGAACCGGATCAACGCAAAACGCGCTCCGGACCCAAACGCCGTGGCACGCAAACAACAGCGGAGGGCCGCCACTGAACACAAAAACGACACCCCCCCGGCCCGACCAACGAAGCACCAACAAACCCTGGACCCCTCCAGAATGCAGCAGCCCCACCCCGCGCCAGAAAAGATGGAGACTGCTGCCATCAAACAACCAAAACGCTAAAACCGAAGGAGCAAGAAAACTCAGCAAACCGACCCCCAGAGGCAAAGGCCCAAAGGAAAGAGCCGACGAAAAAACACACCGGAACCTGAAGGGGCACTACCAACCGAGGAGAAGACAGAGAACGCTGACCAGAGACCAGGATGGTGCAAGCGGCGCACGAACAGGCCGGAGGTGAAACGACGCACAAGACAGCTGACTAACGGTGCAGAAGCAACACCAAGACCGAAAGCAAGCTGAAACGGCTCCGCCTGCGCCGCACGAAAAGAGGCGACAGTATGTGGCAAGACGACGGCCCCCAACCCCCATTAGAAAACCAAGCCGAGAGTAAACCAACCCAACAAGAGTAACCACCTAAGAAGGGACAGGAAAAGGAAGGCCCGCCAAAATACCCATACTGCCGCCAAGAGAAGCACGCAGGTGGGACACCTACCACGAAGCCACCCGACCACCAACCGGAGGCGCGACCACAAGGCAGAACATAAGCAGCCCCGACAAGGCCCCCCCGAGCCCAGGAAAAAAGGCGGAGCCGCGAGAAGATCTCGGGCGCGACTACCGAAACCCAGGCGGCACAAGGAGATGGAACGTCTGCTGAACAGAAAAAGCATGCAAGCCCGCCAGGAGTTCAGAAACGACGGGTCCGACGCGAGACATCGCAAGAACCCCCCCCCCCCAAAAAAAAACAACAACAACCGGCAGGGCAAGCTAGGAAAACCAAAGAAGGCGGAAGGGTCGCCGCCAGAACAGGACCCGAACCAAGGGGCACGAACAACTGCAATAGACCGAGACAAAGAAGCGCATCACAAGACACAGGCTGACCAACGCCTAAGAACACACGCAGAACATCCCTGCTGCAGAGGAGGCAGGAAGAAAGAGCAGAAGCACAAAAAACCCAGGAGAACAACCAGGGATGGACAATCAGGCAGGGACAAAAACCGCACGCAATCCCCAGGCACAAAACGGCAGCAAAGTGCCACTCCACAACCGGACACAGGAACAAGGACACGCCACCGTGAAACACGGTACCAATGCACACGTGCAGCAGCAGCAGCAACAGGCACCACTGCAACATGTAAATAGCAACTCCCCTCTGCAAAGGCAGAGAACGGAGCAGGCAGACCCCAGACAGGGCCAACGGAGACACGACAAAAACCTTGCAGGCCCAGAAACCTGCACCAGGCGACCGACGGCGGAGAAACCCCACTCGATACCTGCTGGATGAGGTACTGGGAGCTCATTTACACCTGAAGCCCGGCCCAAGGTCAGGCCAGACCGGCCAGAGGATGGCCCACCAGGCAGCTGCTAGGAGCAGTCCACCGGCCCACATACCCCCACAACCAGGACGGGCCGGAACTGCCATACGAAAACAGGCCAGTGCGCCCTGGAAGTCCACGGACGAACCAGCAAGAAGGCTTATGCTCGCAAGTAGGTCGTGTAACAAGCACAGACCACTGATGGTAATACAGTGTTCCCCAAAACTGCCAATAGCACCACTGCACTCCACTGGTACTATCCCGCAAGTTCTACCAGATAGGCGGGACCCAAGAGCCAGAGCTCAAATCCTGCAAGCACAGCCAGGAGCCTCACCAGGTGAGTACAGAACCAACCCTACAACCCCCACACCTCACAACATTAAAAAGGGAGGGTCCCCTGAATGACTCCAGCATGGGTTGGACATGCACATGAGGGGGACAGGAAGGGGTGATAAAGGGACAGTCACTGGTGTGCGAACGGTCTCAGTCGTACAAAAATATACCTAAATAAAGACAGGTATATAAACACCGCCGCATCCAGCGCCCGGCCAAAAGACGCCAGACTGCAGAAACTCACCTGGCGAATGGTGGCACGAACTTGACACGACTCAACCGTGCCCAGAAGAACTTGGGGGCACCGCCAGAGCCGGACCCTGCCGGACCCGCAGGAGAACAGGGAGAGGCGAAGGAGGCGGTCCACGCCCATGACACAGGGAAAACCGCGGTGTCCTCCCCACAACTGGGAACCAGGACACCCCCGGCGCGAAGGGGCACATACCGCAGCCAGGGAGAAGAACGAGAGGCGAAGCACTGTAGCAAAAAAGGGGCGCAAAAACCCCAGCACTGAAACACCGCCCAGACCAAAACAAACTCCACGGCGCATGCGCATAACACGCTGGCCGAACCGCACACCCTCCCTGCGGGAAGGCGCCAGCCAGGACTACTGCACGAGAAAAGGAGCCAAAAGAGGAAGCAGGAACAATAAAACCGGCCAAAGAAGCAAAGAGCCCAAAAAGGAACCCAACCGGGCGACAAGTAGCCCAACCGGGCGACAAGTAGCCCAACAGAGCGACAAGTAGCCCAACAGGGCGACAAGTAGCCCAACAGGGCGACAAGTAGCCCAACAGGGCGACAAGTAGCCCAACAGGGCGACAAGTAGCCCAACAGGGCGACAAGTAGCCCAACAGGGCGACAAGTAGCCCAACAGGGCGACAAGTAGCCCAACAGGGCGACAAGGAGCCCAACAGGGCGACAAGTAGCCCAACAGGGCGACAAGTAGCCCAACAGGGCGACAAGTACGCACTGAAAGCGAAGTCGCGCTGTGTACCATGGGCTACTTCGTTGATTATTACTCACTTCCGAAGTACGGAGTGTGTAATACAGTGTGTAACTGTGTAAATAGTGTGCAAAACTGTACATATTGTAATTTTAGTGAATTTTTAACAGGTAATATTGCAACAATAAACATTTATTGTGGACACATTACTGACACATGTATCACAGTTCCAGGGAACATTATGACGTTCTACTGTATACATATTGTAAAGGACACAAATATGCATCATATACGATAAAAAAGCAAATAAAACCGCATTGGAAATACATAAAACAAATAATTGAAAATATATTTGTGGCAACACCCGGTGCTTGAATGGCCCGCGCGACCGTGTCTGGGCGTTTCACGCACGGGTGACCTGGCCCTGATGTGCACCTTGTCCACGTCCCCACAGCCAAAGTAAGTGGAATTTGGTATTTATTTTTACACAGACATGTTCAGGGAAGGGAATTTATCATTTTACGAAGAAAAAATAATTTTTTGGGGAACACTTTATTTCATGCGCACTGGGGGAATTTCACAATAAACTCCGCGCAGCACGGTGGTTAAGAAACAAAATGGGAATTTGGCAAATAATAAATGAAAAATATGCAGCTATTATAAGTGTATCACATTTTAAAACAATCATTTTTCTTTTAATGTCAAATCCTCTAAGTGACTGCTGCTACTGGTCTGTCTCTCATACTCACTTCCCCTCTGGATATCCAGCAAAGATTCACATGCCCTTTGCACTTTTATTAGCCAATAAAACAGCTTAAACACAAATAAAGACATTCACAGTAAAAAATTGTATTGGTATGTAAGTACTAGGTGTGCATAATGAAATAAAGAGTACTTATATAATTAGTGATAATATTATAATAGTATAACAACAACATATAACAATCTGAAGATCCAACAGTAATCATTGACACAGGTGACCTGGGCTTTCATTCATTCAATACTGCTTATTTATTTTTGTCAATGGACTCCCCGGTTTGTGCTACATGCTCCCTGGATTATATTTGATAATATGCTCTAATTCATCACAAAAAAAGAATTATGATATCAACTAGCATTCATTTAAATTATTAACACTAAAGAACAGTTTTCCTCAACAATATAATGTAAATTTAACTTGATAATGCTAAAACAAAATGTGGTAATTTTTTAAGCAACATGGCACCTCAAAAAGCAGTGTTGCAAAGTATAACACACACCCCACACCCTTTCCTATCCATGAAAAAGGCTTCTGACCGTGACTGTACGTGGGCGAGATGTGGGTGGACTTAAATAGGACCTGTCTCATATGAGCCAAAAGGAATCAGTCGTACTCACTAATTTGTGTGTTCCATACTAATATTCATTAAACTGGACAAGAAACCAGACCGTGCCATTATAAACTAAATCTGTTAGACTACACATCAGTGCCACCCCATGTACAACCTTAAGCATCACTGTTTCTCACTGCATACTACAAATATCTGAGAACAACTTTGCACTATACAGTACAGTACTCGTCTTAATTTACCGTAACCATTTATAACTGTACATATACAACTCAAGCACAGGTTAATTGCATTTGTGATATTATTGTATAAACTCTGATACAAAAGACTACAGGTGCACCTTGAAAATAATTTGGTGAATATTATTACTGTATTAGCTAAGTAAACTTGTATGGAATACAACAAAAACAACAAAACATTAAACACAACAAAGGATTAACTAATGAAAATAGAAGTAGGAACCAGGTGATGATATCTTGTCATATTATTTATCTTCAATTATTTTAAAGCTGAGAAATTACCCCTAGTTACTAGATAAATTTTGGTTTGGTACAGTATATTAAAACAGATTTATTGTATTTTTTCTTACAACCCAAAAATATATACCCAGCAGCATATAGATACATATGCTGAGCATTCATGACACTAGCTTGTGTATATAAAATAATCCATCTTATAACATACAGTGGTTATCACATTGTGTGCAACCTATCAAGAGAAAATTATGGACAGCACATAATATAATTTTAGTGATACTGTACTATACATAGCAACAATAACCATTAACAAAGTCATTAAGAAGAATATTTTGTGTCTTATTATGTCATAGCACTTTTCTCAAGATGTCTGGGGCCCGATTCATGAAGCAGGTATGCAAGTACTGTACTGTACTGTACTGTACTTATAAACGTGTACATCTCATCAATTTTTGACGGATTTAGTTTACAAGTATGAAAATTTCCTAATCAAGTGGTTGTTGTTGTTATAAACAGCCTCCTGGTGCTTCAGAGCTCATTAATTGTTTAATGAGCTTCAAAGGCTAAAGCTTCCAAAGATTGAGAAAAGATGTAAGGTTCGTAAGTGCTTGCATAACTGCTTTGTGACTCCGGCCCCTGGTGGGTTAGTAATGAGTTGTGAAAATTAATGCAGTTCAATTATACTACTGCAGCCTGTTCAGTGTCAAGGTTAAAGGATTAAAATGATTAATCTAAATATAATAGATTAATCTATTAGTAAAATACATTAAAAGAGGAGGTTGCTGAAGCCAATTCCATCCACAAATTTAAGGAAAAATATGATGAAAATGTTAATGTTGAGAGAAGCAATTAGTGCATCAGGTATAAAGAGCTAAGCGGCAGAGCATAAAGAAATAGATCTCAATGTAGTCTGATAGGTAAGCACAGCACTTATTTCAACTGGTTGCAATCTTATAATAGCACTAACGATGCACAACAAAAATTAATATGTACAGTAATTAGCCTCGTCACTGACCTAAGAAAAGTCCTTGAAGCTACTAAATCACAATAACCATCTACTTAAATCTACTTAAAACTGCAGCAGCATGAAATTAAAAGTCACTCTTAAACTGTAACTGGCCATACTTAAAACAATAGCCACCAATAACATTATCTTTCTTACTCACCCATTTACCCAAGAGTGTATGCTAAGACTTCTTATATTTGTAATATACAGTACTGTACATTTAGGACTAGTTCCAAATCTGCATATGGAAATAACTCGCCACGAGACCAGAAGGCACGACAGGATATGCAAAATAAATCGAAATAGGTATTTGCGAGAGAGAACTATCAACATCAAGGGCCCATTACTTTTCAACATCTCCCTCTAAACATAAGGTGCATAACTGGCCAACCTCTCACAGTGTTCAAAAAGAGAATTTGATAAACCCCCTCCAAATGATTCCTGATCAACCAGGTTGTGACTCACACGTGAGCTGTGAGTAGCTGCGTCCAACACCTGGTTGACCAGACCATCAACCAGGAAGCCTTGGCAGAGACAAAAGCTGCACAGATGTTGATCTTCACAATGAAAGGTAACTAAAAGGTAAGATACTGCATATCAATGACTTATTTGATGCCTCTCAACTACTGAAACCTGCACTACTAGTTAACAATATTTACACTGCCAAAGCATCACTCATTTTAAACTCCCTAAATTTGCTAATTTGTATAAATTCATCATGACATTACTGGCCTACAAGAAAATAAGGCAATATGAAGCATCGGCTTATGACACTTTAATATAAGTAGGCATCTTATTTAGGGGGTTTAACTGTTCTTTTCATTGTTCCAATGATTGCTATTTCACTATCTGATGCCCGTGGCATAATTTTGCGCACAATTTTAACTCTGATACCAAAGTGGTAGACCTGTCTAGAAAACATTTTAATTGCTGGCAAGTAGTCTCTTTCCCAGTTTCCACCAGCCAACCCACACCCAATTCCCGATGGAAAAATTATCAAACTGAATTTTCCATTAGGTACTTGCACTGCTAATTTATTTAGACCTTCACAAAACCAATAAATCCTGTTTTTTGATGTATCATCTAAAAGGCCTGACAAAAGTTGATGATCAAATGGTTCTAAATATCTAGGATCCTTTCCTTTATAGGCTCTTTTAGGTCCAACATCCATACACGACTGCAACTGCTGTATGAGTCTTTTGGTATAAAGGTTTCGATTTTTCTCCTTCCCCATATAAAACTGGCCAAAAACATTTACAACTGCTGGTCCTTTTGTTACAGTGTCAGGATGGCAAATCTCAATATTTCCTGGTTGTGGTCTATCTTCAAGTACAGCACGGTTTAGAGTGCCTATTGCACGGCGTCGTGTATAGGAACCACAGTATGGATAGATTTCAGCAAGAATCTGAGAGAGTCCATGAGGTTTAACAGCTACACAGTTGAGTATTTGTACCAGCGCTATGTTGGGGCTTCTATATGCAGGGTCAGTAATGTCCCCATTAATGAACTCCAAGTTACCTATAAAGAAAAAAGATTGGTTGCACCACTGCAGACCACAATTGTCTCCTATAAATTAATAAGTTATTAACATTCCATAAATCATAAATAGTACATGCTCTATTACAGTAACTACAGTAACACCACAACAGTACTGCACAGTTAGAAAGGCAGGGTCCAAGAGATAATAGCTCAATTCTGCAGACAAAAAAAAAATAGTAAATACAGTAACTGCACTTCAAACCATACAAATGATTGATGACATTACAAAACAAGGAATAGTTATATCAAGTACCATAATGAAGGAGATTCAAGCAGAGGAGAGAAAGGAGAGAAGAGGGGAGGGGGCTATGGGAGGCTTACACTTACCTTTAAGTGACTACTAGAAGTGTGGGTTCAACTTTTGATGCCCATCTTGTGCATACATGACACATCCATTTGATGGGGTTGAACTCTGTATAGCCATTACCTCCCACTCCTGGAGCTTTGTCAAAGGCTTCATGCAGAATTCTAAGTTCTCTTTAGTTTTACTCTCCTCATTAGCACCATGTTTTCTGCTAACACTGACATGTACAAGTACTTTCTCTCAGGAAGGTTATTCACATAGTTTAACCCACAGGTAGATTCACATAGATTAGTGAATGTGTTGTCAATGAGCAGACAACCACACATCAATGCTTTTACACTTTACAGTTTTCTCACCTCAATTTTAATGCTATGTCATTCATTTTGGTATAAAACTGTTCACAATAGAATGCTTTAAAAGGTGCGTGTGTGTGTAATTACCTAAGTGTAGTTACAGGATGAGAGCTATGATCGTGGTGTCCCGTCTTCCCAGCACTCTTTGTCATATAACGCTTTGAAATTACTGTACTGACGGTTTTGGCCTCCACCACCTTATCACCTAATTTGTTCCAACCGTCTACCACTTTGTTTACAAAAGTGAATTTTCTCATATTTCTCCGGCAGCTTTGTTTCGTTAGTTTAAATCTATGACCTCTTGTTCTTGAAGTTCCATGTCTCAGGAATTCTTCCCTATCAATTTTATCGATTCCTGTTACTATTTTGAACGTAGTGATCATATCGCCTCTTTTTCTTCTATCTTCTAGTTTTGCATATTTAATACCTCTAATCTCTCCTCGTAGCTCTTGTCCTTCAGTTCTGGGAGCCACTTGGTGGCATGTTGTTGCACCTTTTCCAGTTTGTTGATGTGCTTCTTAAGATATGGGCACCACACAACCGCTGCATATTCCAGCTTTGGTCTAATAAAAGTTGTGAACAATTTCTTTAGAATTTCTCCATCCATGTATTTCAAAGCAATTCTGAGGTTAGAAAGTGTAGCATAGGCTCCTTGCACAATGTTCTTAATGTGGTCCTCAGGTGACAGTTTTCTATCTAGAACCACCCCTAGATCCCTTTCTTTGTCAGACTTCTTTAAAGATTTTTCACATAATTTATAGGTTGTGTGGGGTCTATGTTCTCCAATTCTACATTCCATAACATGGCATTTATTCACATTAAATTCCACTTGCCAAGTGTTGCTCCATATACTTATTTTTTCCAGGTCTTCTTGAAGGGCATGACAATCATCTAGGTTTCTTATCTTCCCTATTATCTTAGCATCATCAGCAAACATGTTCATGTAATTCTGTATTCCCACTGGTAGATCGTTTATGTAGACAATGAACATTACCGGTGCAAGAACTGAACCCTGTGGTACTCCATTCGTAACATTCCTCCAATTCAATACCTTGCCTCTGATTACGGCCCTCATTTTTCTGTCAGGAAACTTTTCATCCATGTTAGTAGCTTACCTGTCACTCCTCCAATATCTTCCAGTTTCCAGAACAACCTCTTATGGGGAACTCTGTCGAAAGCCTTTTTTAGGTCCAGATAGATGCAGTCAACCCAACCATCTCTTTCCTGTAATATCTCTGTGGCTTGATCATAAAAACTGAGCAAGTTCATTACACAGGATCTTCCAGATCGAAAACCATACTGTCTGTCTGATATTATATCGTTTTCCTCCAGGTGTTCTACCCATTTAGTTTTAATTATTTTTTCCAATATTTTGACTATTACACTTGTCAATGATACAGGTCTATGATTAAGGGGGGGTCTTCCCTGTTTCCACTTTTGTAGATTGGAACTATGTTAGCCTTTTTCCACACATCAGCTACAACTCCTATACACACGGTTGCCTGAAAAATCAGTTGAAGAGGAATGCTGAGCTCAGGTGCACATTCTCTCAGAACCCATGGTGAAACTCCATCTGAACCCACTGCTTTGTTTTTACTTAGCTCCTTGAGCATTTTTTCCACTTCATCTCTAGACACCTCTATGTGCTCTATGTTCTTCCATGGAATTCTTATTGTGTCTGGTTCCCTAAAGATTTCATTCTGTACAAACACACTTTGGCACTTTTCATTTAATGTTTCACACATTTCCTTTTCATTTTCCATGAATCTGTTTCCCATTTTCAACCTCTGGATATTATCCTTTACCTGCAATTTGTTGTTTATGAATTTGTAGAATAGGCCCAGTTCTGTTTTACATTTAACCGCTATCCCTTTTTCAAAATTTCTTTCTGCATCTCTCCTTACTGTTGTATAGTTGTTTCTCGCATCTTTGTATCGCTGGTATGTTTGGGGGTTTGGCCTCTTCCTTTACCGATTCCATTTTTGTGTCTTTTGGTCTCTGGCCCTCTCACAATTTATGTTGAACCAATCCTGTTTTCTGGCCCTGCATCTCTGTTTTGGTATGAATATTTGTGTGCCTTCCTCGTATATTTTTAAAAATTTGGCATACATTTCATTTACTTCCCTGCCTAGCAACAAGTCTGCCCAATTACACTCATTAAAATTTTTTTGAAGTTCCCCATAGTGACCTCTCCTTAAATCGAGTTTATCAACTGTTTCAATGTCCCTATTTTCTCCTAGATGATATCTTAAAGCATAATCAATGTCTAACAGGACGTGATCACTCTTTCCCAAGGGAGGAAGGTATTGGATGTCAAATATCTTTTCTTCTTTCCTGGTGAATACTAGATCCAGTACTGACAGTACATCTCCTTCCCTCATTCTTGTGGCCTGCTTTATGTGTTGATACAAGAATGTCTCCAGAATGAGGTTCACAAATCTGCATGTCCAAAAGTCCTCCATTCTTGCTTCATAGGCCTCCCAGTCTATTGCTTTAAAGTTGAAGTCCCCCAGTATCAACAGTCGTGATTTATCTTTATCTGCTTGTACAATAATATCTCTCATGGCCATTATGAGGCCCTCTCGTTTGTCATCCAGTGCTTCCTTTGTCCATGTGTTGCTTGCTGGTGGGCTGTAGGCATTTAAAATTATCAGCTTATCATCCTGATTCCAGATCTGCAATGCCATTATGTCAATATCTCGAGGGTTTTCAAATATTAACTCTCTTAACTTCAGGTGTTTTTTCGCCAGTACAGCCACTCCTCCTCCCTTCCTAGTTTTCCTGTCATGTCTCCAAACTGAATAGCCCCTTGGGAATATGACTTCATTTATTATATTTCCTTCAAGTTTCGTCTCATAATGCGACAATATCTGGGACCCTAAACTGGATTATATCTTGCAACTCCAAAGTTTTTGACCTCACTCCATCTATGTTGGTATATACAATTTTCAGGAACATGTTCCCTTTTCCTTTGCTCTTTACTCCCCCTTCCACTACTGATCTTGTTGCTTTGTTTTTATGTACCATTTCACAAGCTTTCCAGTCCCTGTCACTTTGTAGAAAAAAGAATTTGTCTTCATTTCTATCCCCATTTAGACGTTTTGCCTCAATTTGGTTAATTTTCAGCTTCTCTCTGTCTTCCTTGGAGAGGTCTTGTCTTATTGACCAAAGTTTGCCAACCTCATCACTTTGCAACTTCCTGGCATTTCTAAGCACTTCCATCATGTTCTTCACTCCATTAAACGTCACCCTTAACCCCTTAACTGCTCGGCCTATAAATATGACACCCCCCCAGTGCGCAAGAAATAAATTCTTGGGAAAAAATTATTTTTAGTTCTGAAAGTGTCAAAAACCCCCTCCCTGTATGTGGGTATAGCAACGGAATTTTGAAATTGTACTTACTTTGGCTGCTATGGGGTCCATAAGGTGGCGTGTGATGTCATCATTTCCCGTGCGCCAGTGCAGTAAGCTCCCGGGGCTAGTGGGGCACCCAGGGCGGGGCGCATGAGTTGCAGCGAATATATTTTTGTTAATTTTTTGCGTGCAGTTCCAAATACATTTTATTTGTTTTTATGCGCTAATCCTATGTATAATGAACACTACACTATATTATGGCAGTAAAACATCCGTACTGTCCAAGGACACTTGTGTTACGTGGATGACAGTTGTGTACACACATGTTGCACATATTTACCATGTATCATGCTAATTTATGTACAGGGGTACCTCACTTTAAGAGTTTAATTCGTTCCTGGAGATGGCTCGTATTCCGAAAACTCGTATTCCGAAGCTAATTTCCCCATAAGAAATAATGGGAAATGAATTAATCCGTTCCTGACTACCCCAAAAACCCCACATCACACTACATTTTTATACCTAATTCATCTAAATAAACCTACAAAACTATGTTCAAGTTATTACTTACCCTTGCTGAGGACTGCTGTTGGTGTATGGAAGATGTGAGGAGGAGGAGGGAGGAGGAGAGGTGTTACTGTTTGGAAGGGGAGTCCCCTTCCATTATAACATCAGGCAGTGAGGACTTCACTGGTGTGCACACACTGGCACATTTTGCCTACATACCACTAGGACTTGCTTGTTTTACTAAGAATCTGTCTAAAGACACTTGTTTTTCCCTACATTTTAACACTTGTCTGTAGTAAGACATCACATTGTCATTTAAAAGGTCAATGCAACGGCCTGCTACAGCTTTATCTGGGCGAGTTTTTTCAACAAAACTTTGCAGTTCTTCCCATACTTCACACATTTTCTTAATCAAGAAGGAAAATCCTCTATTGCCTCTACTCACAGCTATTTTCTTAGGTTGAACCTTACCAATGGCTTTCTTGAGACCCATGGCGAGATATATAATGACAACTTTTATGCTCAATTGGCCAAAAAAACGACAAAAAACTGTAAATCCTTGTGAAGAATTCAGGTGGGATAGTCACTGGGCGCAAGACACTGGTAAACTGAGGCGCGATCGCCGTGCCACCATGCGCTAGTCGGCCTGTACACGTATTAACAAAATCGTTTTCCGAAGTAACCCTCGCCTTCCGAGACACATTTTCCGAGGAAATCCTGCTCGTATTCCGAAAAACTCGCATACAGGGACACTCGTGTTCCAAGGTACCACTGTATATATACAATCTATTTACAGACACACTATATACATTCACCATCAACATATTCAGAACACCGCGAGTGAGAGCTGTCACACCCAGCCAGCCCTCCCTCACTTCTCCAACATTGTATTCGCCAACTTTGCCCCTCCCATCATACAGTTATTCACACCAATGTTTCATGTTCATTTATGTATATTTACAACATATGTACACACTATACACTGTCACACACTATATACAGTTACCATCAACACATTCAGAACATCGCGTAGCAGCTGCCTGGTATGGGCCAATAGGCCTTCTGAACATAAGAACAAAGGTACCTGCAGAAGGCCTATAGGCCCATACGAGGCAGCTCCTATCTATAACCACCCAATCCCACTCATAAACATGTCCAACCCATGCTTGAAACAATCGAGGGACCCCACCTCCACCACGTTACGCGGTAATCGGTTCCACAAATCAACAACCCTGTTACCGAAAAAGTATTTACCCAAGTCTTTCCTAAATTTAAACTTATCCAATTTATACCCATTGTTTCGTGTTCTGGCTTGTGTTGCTACTTTTAATACCCTATTAATATCCCCTTTGTTGTGTCCATTCATCTACTTGTAAACCTCTATCATGTCACCCCGAACTCTTCGCCTTTCCAGTGAATGCTATTTAAGCTTTGTTAATCTTTCTTCATATGAAAGATTTCTAATTTGGGGAATTAACTTAGTCATTCTACGCTGGACACGTTCAAGTGAATTTATATCCTTTCTATATTACGGCGACCAGAACTGAACTGCATAATCTAAATGGGGCCTAACCAGAGCAAGATATAGCTGAAGAACCACACCAGGTGTCTTGTTATTAACGCTTCGATTAATAAATCCCAGTGTCCTATTTGCCTTATTACAAACATTCAGGCATTGATCCTTTTGTTTTAAATTCTTACTAATCATAACTCCCAGATCCCTTTCGCAATCCGACTTCGCAATCTTAACACCATCTAGCTCGTATCTTGTAACTCTATCATCATTACCTAGCCTCAGAACTTTACATTTATCAGCATTAAACTGCATCTGCCAATCTTTTGACCATTTCAAATCCCTGAAGTTACCTTTGTTTAGTTACCTTTGCTTAGCTCTGCAGTTACCTTTGTTCTTAGCTCCTCTCAACATACTCCTGTTGCTGTTATTACACTATATATATACACACACTGTATATACCCATGCACATGTGTGTTCCCCATAGCGAACCACGAAGCTAGTATGGTGAGCAAAACAAGAGTGGCTGCCACACAGTGAGAGTACTTCAATTCTCTCCCTCCCTCACTACAATTCCTTCTTCCACAAAACTACGCTCAATGCTAATTATAATCACAATCCTGATCACAAATTCCTGTAAATGAATAATTGACCACAAGTTTATTTTGAAAAGGAACCTAAAAAGTCGTTTGAAGATTCCTAGATGGACGAAATAATGCTGTGGTGCTGTGAACATTGTGAACAGCATTGAATCACTGATATTTGAACATTGTACCCAGTCATTATCACACTCAGGCTCTTCTATAATACTATCATGGCTAAATAATGCAAGTTATATATATATTATGACATTATTAGGCGATGTTGTGATCACACGCTGAACAGCAGTGCTGTGCGCTCATGCTGCAAGCGCCAGCCTTGGTTGCTCGCTCACTACTGAGGCTCCCACACCTGAGAGTGTAGACCACGATTTTTTTTTTAAGACGGCATCTGTTTACAAGAGCCCTGAGGAAGCTGATGTGAACCCCATGTAGCCGCGGGTGTTTTGAATGGAACGTGAAAAATACAAATACCCGGAGGCGCGTTGCGCACCTGAAGAATGGGGCCTGCAGGCGCGTTGTGCAGTTAAAGGGTTAAGGGGCGGTTCTTGTTTTTCTCATATTTTCCTATTCTTCTAAAATCACTGACATTTTCCTTTGAGCCTTCTCCTAAACCTACTATTTTCTCTATGATTTTCATCTCTTCTGCTGCTCGGTCCACCCTAGATGAAATTTCCTTCTCTAAACATCCAAAAATTATTATGGACTTAGTTCTATCTGCAGTGTTTTGTACTAGTTTACTGTTGGTAACCAGTTCTTTCATAATTGCTTGCCTAATTTCTGCTTCTTGTTGGTCATTTCTGGTTTTGACTTCCGAACACACTTCTTTGATAGTCTCTCTCTCTTTTACAACTTGAGCATATGTCGCTTTTATTTCTTCTTTATACTTTTCTAGTTCTTTATTCACCTCCTCTATGTGAGTTGTCAGTGAAGTTTCCAGTTGGAGATCCTTACCTAACTCTATATTAGCTCTCAGGCTACCTTGGAGTTGTTCACCATATGAATCTATTTTCTTGTTTATTTCTTCAAAGTCACCACACTTCACTTTCCACACCTCATTTTCTTTCACTAGTTCCTTGATTTGCTCCTCCTGATTTGTTACCTTGTCTGTTAATGCAGTAATAATCTTACCTTGCTGAAGCATACTCCCTCTTAAGAGTGCAAAGCTCACTCCTAAGAGCTCCATTGTCCTCTTCCAATTTAAGCACTTTTTCTTCATACTTCTTTTGCATATCCTCAATTATCTCTAACCTACCAAGAACACCTCCTATCCTTATATCTTGGGGTGAGAATCCTTTGAAACAATCATCTGTTGGTGGGTGTGTATATATATAAATATATATATATTGTGACGATAATCTCTTTCAAGAGAGATTGAGCCTGCTCTTCCCTACTTTAAGTTACGCCAAAGACACAAGTATAAGATGCTACATTCAAGATACGTCACCAGTAGCACAAAACGTTTTGACCAGGAGGCAAAACGTATCCAAGATCCTCCCACTCCACACACCCTCCACGCGCCGGCTCGTCATCAAACCAGCTAACTACCCTTCACCAGCTTGCCTGCTCCTGATTGGCGACTCGCCAGCCGCGCACCTGCACACAGCACCTCAGCGCCCTCTACACGAATCGACGTCTGAGCCTGACCAGCAATCCACTTCAGAATATTCCTTGTGCTCTTACGGATGACACCTCTCTCTGGCATACTCGCTCATTAGCTCGTATACGAAGGGAGGTTTCAGCCATAGCCGATATTCTCAGCACCATTTTTACATTGTAATTTTTGTATTTCACATTGTCTTTACATTTTCTTCATTATTTAACTGTAATTTAACTTCCCGAGATTTGTCTTTATTTTCATTTATGTTTAAAGTAAATATATTAAAGTTTCATTGTTCATATTTTGTGTTTTACATGTTCCTCCCTCTAACTTATCACAGACAACAGGCAAGCAGTCTATAATTTTGATTAAAGTGTGACCAGGCTTTGACACCTGCCATTGGAGGACTGCCGAACATCAACACTCCAACACTTTCCCGTCACATTTTAATGGGGGCCTGTCCAAGGAGCTTCACTCAGGTACTAGTACCAGAACGTCAATTTGTGGTAAGCGTACTTCACTTTGCTAAAGTAGCCTTTCAATATCATTAATTTTTATATTTATATGGTGCTGTGTGTATTGTGCATTCCGAGAGTAGCATATGGTGAGTGTGAGATAACTTTGGATTACGTGGTGACTGTAGGCCTCAGTCATTCTCTTAATTGGTCATCTCTCCCTCCGTGTTATTACTCGTGTTTACCACCTTTTGTCCCTAGGATATTTCGGCAGATCATCATTTTGGTACCCTGGTACTTTGGTTTGTCTCTGGGTCAAAGCACCCTATCTTCTGCAATCCGACCGAAGGAGGAAAAAGAGGGCCATAGTTCCTCTAGCACGGACTACGTTGCTGAGTTGGGACCTCAGCAGCAGTTCTCGTCACCAGTTGACACTCGCACCCCTACACGTCGGTCAGAGATGATGATATTTACTTAGGTAGGGAATTAGCTTTCTTTTTACAGAGCACAAAGTTCACTAATTCTGTAAGTATCATATTCATTTAGTGGGAAACCCTTGCTTATGTCCTATAGAGACTCGGCAAGGTATGCCTACATTCTTGGACTACCTAATTCACTTTTGAAGCAATTAAATGTTTCATTTGTTTTAGAAACTCAGTTTCACTAATTTAGTAGGATTTTCTTGCCCTTATTCTCTTACATTGAGTACCGGGTACAAGATTTCCTGCGACTTTGATTGACTAATCATTTACCATCCTATAATTAACTTTAATTGTTAAAGATTAAAATTCCACAGGATAGTTACCAGTTGCCATGTTATCCTGTTTCTGACATTTACCATATCACAACTATATTCGTGTACATTTATTTGCTATCTTTCACCATGTTTCGTCTCCAAGCTTTCCGTAACGATCCAGCTGGTGAAATAGGGACATTATGTCGTGCCAAGAGGACTGAATTACAAACTCTTGCACATGAGTATCGACTAGATGTTCCCCATGGAGCCAACAAAAATGAAATACATAACCTAATCATGGATTACCTCTTAGAAGAAGGGAAGATTGACTCTGAAACTCACGAAACTTATTCTATTGCAGATAAACCTGATTTGGCAACTATGAAACTCAAACTAGAACTTGCCAAGATCGAGCGAGAGCAACAAAGGGAAGCCCTCGAACAACGAAAAGAAGAAGCCGCAATGAGGGAACGAGAGCAGGAAAGAGAGGCGGCCCTAAGAGAACGAGAGGCAGCCTTAAGGAAAGAAGAGCAAGAAAGAGAGGCGGCCCTGGCAAAAGAAGCTCTACAACTGAGGAAGGAGGAAGCTGCAATGAGGAAAGAAGAACAAGAACGAGAGGCCGCCCTCAAGGAACGGGAGAATGCAATACTCCGTGAGCGTGAGAGAGTACAGCTTGAAGCAAAACATCGTCACCTGGAGATGCAACGCGAGCATGACAAACAGCAAGCTGCTATGGCTATAGAATGTCGTCAACAAGAACTCACGTTGAAAACTACGCACCTCACTCAACGCCAGCAAGCTACCGCCAGTCTTCCAGTAAGTTTCAATGTCTCCCATGCAAGTAAGTTAATGCCACCATTCGTTGAGACAGAGATCGACGTCTTTTTTACCACCTTTGAGACCCTGGCTAATCAACTTAGCTGGCCTGTTGACCAATGGTCCACCCTTCTCAGAGTGCATCTTACAGGTAGAGCTGCAGTTACTCTCAGTACCTTAGCGTCTGAGAATGACTACCAGACCCTGAAGCAAGCAGTGTTGAACACCTACCTTCTCTCCACCAAAAGCTACCGACGAAAATTCCGTGACCATCTTAAGGCAAGTACCACCACCTTTCTAGAATTTGCCAATACAAAGAAAAGATATTTTATGAAATGGCTGGAAGCAGCACGTCTCTACATTTGCAGAACTCATCACCCTCATGCTAGTTGAGGAATTCTTGAGACGTGTTCCCCCTTCCGTCCATTTATATCTAGCAGATAAAGAAGAAACCGACTACAGGCATACCTCAGAATAAGAGTTTAATCCGTTCCTGGAGACGCCTCGCCTTCCGAAAACTCGCATTCCGAAGTTAATTTCCCCATAAGAAATAAAGGGAAATGAATTAATCCGTTCCTGACTACCCCAAAAACCCCACATCAAACTAAATTTTTATACCTAATTTACCTAATTCATCTAAATAAACCTACAAAACTGTGTTCCAGTTATTACTTACCTTGCTGTCGAGTGCTGTAGGCGTATGGAAGATGGTGAGGAGGGGGGAGGAGGAGAGGAGTTACTGTTTGGAAGGGGAGTCCCCTTCCATAATCACATCACATAACCCCATGCCTTGTAACACTATGGATACCACTTATTTGTGGTCTTTGTGCCGTTAATGTTCTTACTCCTTTTGCCACTTTAGCACCCATAATCTTATTTTTCTTCTTAAGTATAGTGCATATTGTTGATGTGGCTTTGTTGTACTGCCTACAAAGTTCAACAACACGTGTACTGTTCTCATGCTTCCGAATGATCTCTTGTTTCTCCTCTATTGTCATCCTCACATGAGCTTTCTGGCCTTTATCCTTACCACTGGCTTTCTTGGGACCCATGGTGAGATATATAATAACAAATTATATAGACAAATCACCAAAAATCCAACAAAACACTGAAAATCCGCGAGAAGAATTGATGTGGGGGTAGTCACTGAGCGTGAGACAATAATAAACTGAGGGGCGGAGGGGCGACGAACGCGCTAGGTCGGCTGTACGCGTATCAACAAACTCGCGTCCAAACTCGCCTCCCGAAGTAACCCTCGCCTTCTGAGACAAATTTTTGGAGTAAATACACCTCGCCTTCCGAAAACCTCTCATACAGGGACAATCGCATTCCGAGGTACCACTGTACATCAAATGTGCGAAGTCGGCTGACACCTACAGCCTCATCCACCGGCTGACACCATCACCACCTCCCAGTAAGAAGTCTTGGTACAACGATAAAGTGAGTACAGAGGAAGCGAGCTCACAATTGTATTGTAAGTATTGCAAACTCTATGGACATACCATAGATAGATGTGTGAAGGCTCAATACAAGAGCAATGAATCTACTAAACCCAAACAGACTCCTCCTAAGTCCGGAAAGCCTGTAATGAATGTTGGTGTTAATGTTAATGATCTTTCTCTCTTCAGTAAACACCTGTATCCTGGAACTGTCTCTACCAACGGTACAGATTCGGAGGGAAGTTTCAAATTGAAGATCTTGAGGGACACAGCGGCTCTTCAGTACATTATGTTGAAATCGGCTGTGAATAACGTCACCTACACCGGGGAAACCGTCCTTATCACTGACCTCACTGCTACCACTCCATATCCACTCGCCAGAGTCCACCTGGATTGTCCCTTCGTGCCCGGTGAAGTCCAAGTCGCCATCAGGGAAAAGCCTTTTCCCATGCCTGGAGTGCAACTTCTCCTTGGCAACGACTTGGCAGAAGATCTGCAACCGCCCAACCTGATCCTCACGGACAAACCCCAGGTGTGTACTTCTGTAATGGATAATCCCATCTTTGAATATGTTCCAGCAGAGGTTCAAGAGAGTGATAAAGTTTCTCCTCCGGTTTTGGTGACCACCCGTGCACAAGCTGTACGACCGCAACCAGCTGACTCTACTACTACCGCTGTCCCTCAAGACCCTCTGAATCTACCTCCAAATCTTACCAAGTTGGAGTTCCGTAAGTTACAGAGGGAAGACCAATCATTAACCCTCAAATCGCTAGGGGCCCAAATGGAATTCACACCCACAAGCGCAACAAAAAAAAAAAAAAATCCCAAAAATTCTTTCGTCTTATAGAAGTGTTCATTTGTGTTCCCTGATCACGGAAAAAATAACAAAAAAATCGTAGGTGGCATATTTTAGCCGCAATAGGGTAGGGAAGTGTAGCAAAAAAGGGGCGTTGGCAGAGCCTTCGCCAGACGAGGTCTACTCCGCCCGAGCTGTCAGACGGCAGTTGACACAAATATATTATTACCTAATTATTTCAATGTCTCTGATTGATTTTTTCTTAGTTTTTTTGCAGTAATATTATTCCATACAGTGAATTGTGGTATATTTATATTATAAAATGTGTGAACCATCGCTGTACTCAAAATTATGGTGTGCATATTAGTGATTCAATTATTATGTTCATAAAACAATAAACAAATAGTTTTGCTGTTGTTACACTATATACACAGGTTATATATAAGTATCTGCATGTTTTGTACACCATAACGAACTACTAAGTTGGTCTTGTGAGTCAAAAAGCAACGAGGAGTGACCGCCAAACACCAGCGAGCCACTCACTGCCACTCCCTCCCTCACCCTCATTTACCTCCCACAATACTCTTTCTGTATTTATTCACTATACACAGACATTATATATACGTATTTACATGTTTTTTTCACCATAACTGTACATCTAAGCTTGTATGGTGAGTAAAGGCCATAAGACGTAGCTACTCACACAGTCAGCTGATCGGCGGCCGCCCTCAAGGCCAGACGCACTAATATTTGTCCTCTAACAATATTGTTTGTGGTGTTATTACGCTGTATACACACATTATATATAAGTGTCTACCTGCTTTATTCACCATACCTGAACAAATAAGCTGGTATGGTCCCCAAAGACCATAGTGGCCATCAGTAAACAACATGCCAAGTCGTGCAGACGACGCTCCTCCCTCACCAAAATGGCGGCTCCCAACCTACTCCTCTCGCTGTTATCTCACACTATACACACGTTATATATAAGTATCTACATTTGTGTTCACCATGGCGAACCACTAAGCTGGTATGGTGAGTGCAGTCAATAAATGGTGACCACACACAGTCAGAAAACGACGCCACAACCCTCCCTCCCACAGCATTATTCCTCCCTCCATGGAGCACAGCGCTAAATATCACCACAATCCTGCTATTATCAGAATCCTGGTCAGTTTTATCACAGTCAGGGGGCTTCAGTAATACTATCACTGGTAAATAATAGCAGTATCATTTATATTATGGTATTAGTAGGCGATGCTGTGGTCACAAGCTGAACAGCGGTGCTGTGAGCTCGTGCTGCTTGCGCCAGCCTTGGTGGCTTGCTCAATACTGACGCTGTAACACCCAAGAATGTTGGCCTTGATTTTTTTCCTAGGTGGCATCTGGCAACTATCGGTCGTGGCTGTACTATAGCTACCCCTATCCCAGGCGGGGCGTTTAAATTATAGCGCTAGACACGAAATCATATATAAATGATGTGACCAAGTCACTCTCCTAAATCTGGGCATAAACTGTCATGTTATGTCCAGACCGAGTGAGATGGCCCAGAAAGTAGAGTTGGAAATTCTGTTGGACGACATATTCGACCTCGAGACACAAAAAAAGGTCACTACCAAAGATACCTTACAAGCAGAACTTATTGCAGAAGGAGGAAAGAATCGAGGCAATTACAGAAGCAACATACTGTCCCCCGAGCTCAAAGCGGCAGCTAAAAGCCTTCGTGAGAACAAGGAGATAGTTGTCAGGAGAGGTGACAAGTCGCCAATATATGTCATTCTTAAAAAAGACGAATATCTGGCGAAAATGAACATCATACTCTCTGACCAAACTAAGTTCTAAAGGGTAACGAAGGACACTACAGCCGAATTAAAAGCAAAGGTCAACAAACTGATCGAAACTGTGAACGCCAAGAAATCCGGACTCCACCTGCCAAAGATCATTGGGGAATATAAACCTGGATATGCGTATGGAAATGTCAAGACACACAAGCCTGGAAACCCACTTCGGCCAATCATTAGCCAGATACCCACACCCACGTACAGACTGGCGAAGCGACTCAACGGCCTGCTGACTCCTTATGTTCCTTGCGCCATCAGCCTGAAGTCTCCAAAGGAATTTGTTGACTTACTGCGGGGCACACGGGCCACAGGGATAAGAGCCTCGTTGGACGTAGAATCGCTGTTTACCAACGTACCTGTGGACGAGACAATCGGGATGATAGCCGACAGAGTGTATCGTGATCCAGCCTGTACTCCTCTTGACATACCAGAAAATATTCTGAGGAAACTACTCCAAGCTTGTACTAAAGAGGCACCCTTCTTGAGCCCGGATGGGCACATGTATAAGCAAGTAGATGGGGTCGTCACGGGTTCTCCCCTAGGTGTCCTGTTTGCAAACTTCTACATGGGTACCATCGAGCAAAAAATCTTAGTCGACATGAACTTGAAACCGGCCATATACTGCAGGTATGTTGACGACATTTTTACACAGGTACCTGATGTCAGACATCTGCAGGAGCTGAAGGAGGCATTTGAGCAGAGTTCCGTGCTGCGTTTCACTTACGAGATGGAAAAGGATGGGAAGCTGCCCTTTCTAGATGTAACAGTTATGGAAAAGCGCGGAGGTTTCCACACTGCAGTCTACACTAAGGAAACGAACATAGGAATGTGCCTAAATGCCAACAGCGACTGCCCAGACAGGTACAAGAGGAGTGTTGTTAACGCATATGTCGACCGTGCTCTCAGCCACAGCTCAGAATGGAAGCAAGTCGACGAAGAACTCTGTAGGGTAAGGCAGGTCCTAGTCAACAACGGCTTCTCCAATGGTTTCGTCGAAGACATCATAAGAAGGAAAGTGAAACGCCATGCAACCTCTGAAGAGACAACTAACACAACACCTATACCCCCTATTAGACTATTTTACAGGAACTTCTTTTCCACAGCTCATAAAACGGAGGAAAGGGTCCTGAAAGATATTGTTAATAGAAACGTTATCCCTACAGACAAAAATCAGAGGATACAACTGACGATTTACTATAAAACCAGATAAACGGCCAGCCTACTCATGAGAAACTCTCCAGACACAAAACAGAACGCTTTAAAAGAGACTAACGTCGTCTATGCCTTCAAATGCCCTCTTGGGGACTGTAAGCTCCAAAAAACCCAGTATATAGGCAAGACAACAACATCTCTTTCTAGGCGTTTAACGATGCATAAGCAACAGGGCTCCATTAAGGAACATATAATCTCTTCCCACAACCAAACCATCGCCAGAGAAATCCTAATAAACAACACAGAAATCATCGATAGATACAGCGATAGCAGGCGGCTTGACGTTTGCGAGGCACTACACATCAAGAAGTCAACACCAGCAATCAACAGCCAATTAATGCACAACTATATTCTACCCACCTCAAGACTCCGCTCCAATATAGAAGCATCAAGAAATATGGACCAATAGGCTTTCTATAAACACTTCTATTCAATACCCATTGTTTCGTGTTCTGTCTTGTGCTGATGAAATTAATACCCTATTAATGCCACCTCTTGTTCTGTCTTGTGTTGATGAAATTAATACCCTATTAATGCCACCTCACCCCATCCACCTCACTCAAATGTAGATATAAAATCGGAGATGCGTAAGTTCTATTCAGTTGTGTATTTGTAAACTAAAGTCTTTGAAAATGTAATAAGTTTTACGAAACGCGCTCGTGTCGCGTCAGACTAGAAATAAAAATGAATTTTGGAGAATTGATTTTTGATTTACCTCCAACAGTGAAAAGAAATGTACGAAAGATTGAGAAAATTCGTGTTAGAATTATTAATCTTACTTTTTCGGTCATATTTAAAAATATATGTCTACAGGAAAGACTGCTACCAAAATATACTAATATATATATATATATATATATATATATATATATATATATATATATATATATATATATAGACTAGAAATAAAAATGAATTTTGGAGAAGTGATTTTTGATTTACCTCCAACAGTGAAGCATAATGTACGAAAGATTGAGAAAATTCGTGTTAGAATTATTAATCTTACTTTTTCGGTCATATTTAATAAAATATGTCTACAGGAAAGACTGCTACCAAAATATACTAATGTTAAAGTGCACGACCCAGCAGCAAGGAATCAAGCCTTCACGATAAAATATCGACAGGATCTGATTCGTGATCAGATATACAAGGCAGAGAATGAAATCAAAGACAAAAAAACGCAACTACTTCATGCTACAAACGAGTGGAGAAATAGCAACATCGACCATAGTATCCGTACCCGCATTGAACAACACCTCGACATCCTCACAGACCAACATCACCTCAGCACTGAAACAAGGATTATCAAGAAACTAACAACATTATATGGAGGACCTATGGCAATTCCACGACCAAGAGATGGCTTCCTGAACCTTGCAGGAATTAACCTCACTGAGGACCAAGTCACTCTCCTAAATCTGGGCATAAACTGTCATGTTATGTCCAGACCGAGTGAAATGGCCCGGAAAGTGGAGTTGGAAATTCTGTTGGACGACATATTCGACCTCGAGACACAAAAGAAGGTCACTACCAAAGATACCTTACAAGCAGAACTTATTGCAGAAGGAGGAAAGAATCGAGGCAACTACAGAAGCACCATACTGTCCCCCGAGCTTAGAGCGGCAGCTAAAAGCCTTCGTGAGAACAAGGAGATAGTTGTCAGGAGAGGTGACAAGTCGCCAATATATGTCATTCTTAAAAAAGACGAATATCTGGCGAAAATGAACATCATACTCTCTGACCAAACTAAGTTCCAAAGGGTAACGAAGGACACTACAGCCGAATTAAAAGCAAAGGTCAACAAACTGATCGAAACTGTGAACGCCAAGAAATCCGGACTCCACCTGCCAAAGATCATTGGGGAATATAAACCTGGATATGCGTATGGAAATGTCAAGACGCACAAGCCTGGAAACCCACTTCGGCCAATCATTAGCCAGATACCCACACCCACGTACAGATTGGCAAAGCGACTCAACGGCCTGCTGACTCCTTATGTTCCTTGCGCCTTCAGCCTGAAGTCTCCAAAGGAATTTGTGGACTTACTGCGGGGCGCACGGGCCACAGGGATAAGAGCCTCGTTGGACGTAGAATCGCTGTTTACCAACGTACCTGTGGACGAGACAATCGGAATGATAGCCGACAGAGTGTATCGTGATCCAGCCTGTACTCCTCTTGACATGCCAGAAAGTATTCTGAGGAAACTACTCCAAGCTTGTACTAAAGAGGCACCCTTCTTGAGCCCGGATGGGCATATGTATAAGCAAGTAGATGGGGTCGCTATGGGTTCTCCCCTAGGTGTCCTGTTTGCAAACTTCTACATGGGTACCATCGAGCAAAAAGTCTTAGTCGACATGAACTTGAAACCGGCCATATACTGCAGGTATGTTGACGACATTTTTACACAGGTACCTGATGTCAGACATCTGCAGGAGCTGAAGGAGGCATTTGAGCAGAGTTCCGTGCTGCGTTTCACTTACGAGACGGAAAAGGATGGGAAGCTGCCTTTTCTAGATGTAACAGTCATGGAAAAGGGCGGAGGTTTCCACACTGCAGTCTACACAAAGGAAACAAACATAGGAATGTGCCTAAATGCCAACAGCGACTGCCCTGACAGGTACAAGAGGAGTGTTGTTAACGCATACGTCGACCGTGCTCTCAGCCACAGCTCAGAATGGAAGCAAGTCGACGAAGAACTCTGTAGGGTAAGGCAGGTTCTAGTCAATAACGGCTTCTCCAATGGTTTCATCGAAGACATCATAAGAAGGAAAGTGAAAAGCCATGCAACCTCCGAAGAGACAACTAACACAACACCTATACCCCCTATTAGACTATTTTACAGGAACTTCTTTTCCACAGCTCATAAAACAGAGGAAAGGGTCCTGAAAGATATTGTTAATAGAAACGTTATCCCTACAGACAAAAATCAGAGGATACAACTGACGATTTACTATAAAACCAGAAAAACGGCCAGCCTACTCATGAGAAACTCTCCAGACACGAAACAGAACGCTTTAAAAGAGACTAACGTCGTCTATGCCTTCAAATGCCCACTTGGGGACTGTAAGCTCCAAAAAACCCAGTATATAGGCAAGACAACAACATCTCTTTCTAGGCGTTTAACGATGCATAAACAACAGGGCTCCATTAAGGAACATATAATCTCTTCCCATAACCAAACCATCGCCAGAGAAATCCTAGTAAACAACACAGAAATCATCGATAGATACAGCGATAGCAGGCGGCTTGACGTTTGCGAGGCACTACACATCAAGAAGTCAACACCAGCAATCAACAGCCAATTATTGCACAACTATATTCTACCCACCTCAAGACTCCGCTCCAATATAGAAGCATCAAGAAATATGGACCAATAGGCTTTCTACAAACACTTCTATTCAATATCCATTGTTTCGTGTTCTGTCTTGTGTTGATACTTTTAATACCCTATTAATATTCTCTAATGCCACATCATCCTTCCCACCTCACTCAAATGTAATGCCACATCACCCTTCCCACCTCACTCAAATGTAGATATAAAATCAGGGAAACGCAAGTTCTAATCAGTTGTGTATTTGTGAAGTCTTTGAAAATGTAATAAGTTTTACGAAACGCGCCCGTGTCGCGTCAGACTAGAAATAAAAATGAATTTTGGAGAAGTGATTTTTGATTTACCTCCAACAGTGAAGCATAATGTACGAAAGATTGAGAAAATTCGTGTTAGAATTATTAATCTTACTTTTTCGGTCATATTTAATAAAATATGTCTACAGGAAAGACTGCTACCAAAATATACTAATATATATATATATATATATATATATATATATATGTCGTACCTAGTAACCAGAACGTACTTCTCAGCCTACTATGCAAGGCCCGATTTGCCTAATAAGCCAAGTTTTCATGAATTAATTGTTTTTCGACTACCTAACCTACCCTAACTTTTTCGGCTATCTAACCTAACCTTACCTATAAAGATAGGTTAGGTTAGGTAGGGTTGGTTAGGTTTGGTCATATATCTACGTTAATTATAACTCCAATAAAAAAAAAATGATCTCATACATAATGAAATGGGTAGCTTTATCATTTCATAAGAAAAAAATTAGACAAAATATATTAATTCAGGAAAACTTTGCTTATTAGGCAAATCGGGCCTTGCATAGTAGGCTGAGAAGTGCGTTCTGGCTACTAGGTACGACATATATATATATATAGCTCCTCCATATATGGAGGAGCATATATATATGCTCCTCCTCGTCCAGCTCCGAGGAGCCGGACGAGGTCTTCGAAAGCTGATTGTTTAATTGTTATATATTTGTGTGTGTGTGTGTGTGTTCTCTGTAAACTGTAGCATTGCAATAAAATAAAACAAAACATACAAAAAAATTATAGGGGTGGTAGGAGAAGGAAAGAATAAAGTATTCAGTGAGAATCTACAAGATGTTCTCTGAATGCTCTTTGTTTTCTTCTTCGAGGATGTGGGTCCCTGCAATTGCACCAGAGGTGGTACCCCTTATA
Source organism: Procambarus clarkii (assembly GCF_040958095.1). Taxonomy (NCBI): domain Eukaryota; kingdom Metazoa; phylum Arthropoda; class Malacostraca; order Decapoda; family Cambaridae; genus Procambarus; species Procambarus clarkii. The sequence goes on from NC_091173.1 coordinate 5,445,182, forward strand.
TATATATATATATATATATATATATATATATATATATATATATATATATATATATATATATATATATATATATATATTTATATATATATATATATATATATATATATATATATATATATATATATGACAGTGTCAGACCACGGAGGAAAATTTCAGCAGGGATTTCCTTAAGTACTTTCGTATATTAATACATCTTCAGAAGGAGTGATTTTACAGGTCGAGTACTGGACATAAATAGGTAGGAGAGAATGGTGGAGTGAGGTGAGGTACAATACGTGAACACTGCAGATGGCCTATTAGCCCATCCAATGCAGCAACCACATACAGGCCCACACATGGATAATTATAGCATAAAATAGTAAATATTTACAATGAATTAGTGAGACAAATGTGTTCCAATGACCCTACTTAAATCGCCCTTTAATTGATCTATTAAAAATGGATCTAAGTTATATAAACCACTGCTAATGTTCAAATTACTTTCTTTTGTGATCTGTATCAAAGCAGATTCAATTATGTTTCTGTTATAGGTGCTTTTACAATTCATTATTGAAGAAGCCATCTCCCAATCAATTTGGTGAGCATCTTCTGACAGATAAACAAACAAAGCATTAGACAATTGGCCATGTCTTACAGAGTATTTATGTTGCGAAATTCTACATTTCAAATCTTTAGATGTTTGCCCAACATAGAACTTATTACAGTCTTTACAAGGTATTTTATAAATGACACAATTATCACTACGAGGGCTGTTCCTAACTAATAGCTTACCAACAGTATTTTCGTAGCTAAACAATACACGTATATTAAAAAATTTCAAGGCCTTGACAATATTCTCAAACCCAGAGAAACATGGTAAACATAACACATTCTTTGGGCGAATTCTTTCACTGCATATATTATTATAATATGTACGACGTGCTTTGCTATGGCAAACTTCCAAAAAACTCAGTGGGTAACAAAGCTTGAGACCAATCGAATCAATATTCTTAAACTCTTAAACTCTTCGTCTAAGAATTCTGGACTCACAACTCGAAGAGCTCTTAGATACATTGAAGAAAAAATTGACTTTTTCACATTGTATCTATGCCCTGAAAAATAATGAACATAAGATAAATTATTCGTAGGTTTTCTGTAGACATTAAACTTTAGTGAAAAATCTTCCCTATGAATAAGTACATCTAGGAATGGCAAACATTTATCAATTTCAGTCTCCATAGTAAATTTTATAGAGGTGACTTGGTCCTTAACCCTTAAATGGGGTATGGCTATATAATGATTGACACCCACAGGCGCCAAAAAAAAAAAAAAAAAAAAAAAAAAAAAAAAATTCTTCCTAACCTGTTAAGTCGTGTTCCCTGATCACGGGAAAAATAAAAAAAAAATTCAATTGTACTTACCGACGATGTAATTGAGCCGAGAATATGGATGATGACGTCACAGTTCGCATGTTCGCTTACGCACTCATGCACGGTGCGTCCCGGAGGCGTCGTGCGCGGTCTTCAAGCAGCCACAGTTGCCACGAATTTATTTTCGCATCATTATTTACAGTGTTTATGCAAGTATTCTTTGCAATATTACTCACTAATTATGTTGCACATAATGTCACTTGACAGTTATTGTCAATATATGTTGCACACATCGAGTATACACATGCGCACACAAACGTTTTCCATTATGGCATTATATTATGTACAGTAATCACAATGTTCATTATTTTATATGTACACACTAGCACGCACTATGTACATGTTTTTGCACTATTATTGCACATTTAGAAGTCTTGGAGTGTGTGGTAGTCGTTGAAGCAGTCGACAGCACACAATGCAACTCCACACCCTTCACACCATGTTTGCACCATTTTACGTTTTTGCTCTCTTCGTTTTGTTGTTTTACATACTAGGCATGCACGTTGGCCTATTGCACGCTTTCCACCTGCTGGCAAATTCTTTATTCTGTGTTGCTGAAAGGCATCTATGTGAGCGAGCCTGTGTGTTGCATCATGCTGCAACACTGGGTTCATGATTGGTCTTCGTATGCCAGGGACTTCTTGACCAAACTTTGCTAATAACTGTGTTGCAAGTGTAAAAGCAAACACACGGAAAATAGGATTACGTCCAGTTTTCACCAGGTACAAATTATAGCAGTTCAACATGCTTATGTCAACAAGATGGAAAAACACTTTTTTCGTCCACCTCAATGTTTTCCGCACACACTTGATAGTGCCAATCATCATGTCAGCCTTATCAATCAAACGCATGTTGATATTGTAGTCAAGAACACAATCTGGCTTATATACTGGTTCTCTCGTTACACGGTGCACCTTGCCACTGTTCAACATTGTACCATCATGAACGGTTGTCAGCAGGTTCACTTCTCTCTTGTCTTTCCACCGTACTGAGAGAATTTCATCACATTTTCATACCTGGCACTCACCAACTGCAAGTCCACCGGCAAACACTGGCATTTCCCTTCTTCATGGCTTTACTGTGCCAACCAACCCGGTTCTATTTTCAATCAAGAACTTAGCTAGCAATGGTCTTGTATAGTAATTATCTGTGTATCGGATGTGGCCCTTGTTCATCCATGGTGCCATCAGTGACTTCACCACACTACCCGAGAATCCATGTTCGTCGTTATCGGGAATGTCTACAGCGCTAGCTGAATACAGAATCATGTGTAACACGTATCCTGTTTCACAGTCACACAGTACAAAGAATTTCAAGCCAAATCTGTTTCGTTTTGAGGGAATATACTGTTTGAATGAAACACGTCCTTTGAATAGTGTAAGGGAATCGTCAATCACCAGCTTCTGTGCTGGTACGTAAAAATCTCTGAATTTTCCAATCACCTCATTCATATAGTGCCTCACTCGCCAAAGTCTATCCTCCTCAGTCCGGTCCTCATTAGTTGCAAAATGCACACACCTGAGGAGTATCTGAAATCTGTCTCTGGACATATATTTCCCGAAGAAAGGTGTTGGAATAGTCAGATCTTTGCTCCAGTAATCTGTGATAGCGTGTTTGACAGTGTTTCATCAACATACATATTGCAAGAAACACATACATTTCACCTATATTGGTGTTTTTCCAACGTTGCAAGCGTGAAAATTCTGTTATATCTTTTCTAATGAGATGAGCCGCATGAAGGTTCGTTTGGTGTACAATGTATTCTATGAGCGGCTCATCATAGAATGCGGTAAAATAATCACATTCACTCATATCATCACCATTATCAGGAATAAGATCTGTAATCCCAACGTCTTTATCGTCAAAGGCAGGAATTCGGGGAATAAAACCAGCACCATCACTCCACACTAGTACACCTGGTGTCCTGCGAGACGCAGGGGACGCAACAGAGGCACTACGGCGAGGAAGCGATGCACCCCGTGGACCAGGAGCTGAAGCCCGTCTACGCACAGTACGGCCACTACCTGCACGTTAGGTAGAGTCACGTGCACGTGAGGTAGAGGCACGTGCACGTGAGGTAGAGGCACGTGCACGTGAGGTAGAGGCACGTGCACGTGAGGTAGAGGCACGTGCACATGAGGTAAAGGCACGTGAACATGAGGCTCTTGGTGCCACATGTTGTTCCATGCGGTGGCGCTTGGCTGGCCGAGACGCTGCTGACACGACAAAATCTCGCCCAGTAACACCACTGGTACTGGCACCAGGCTCGGTAACACTATGTTCTGATTCCACTTCGCTAAAACCAGAAAAAGAGTCACCTTCCTCTGACTCGTCACTGAAAGTATCCTCAGACTCTAAATAATCACAGGAACTGTGTGGCCGAGGGAGAATTGGGGTAGACGCTGGCCGAGGCGGCATGGGTGAGCGTATAGGCCTCGCCATGGGAGGCAGCTGTATCTCATATTCACTGTCCGTGCTATCAACATCGGTCAATTGTGTGTAATCTTTATCAATATCAGAGTCATCAAAGTCACTTTCCTCACCATCGGAAAATAATTTACTGGTTATTTGCTCTTGGGTGAGTGATTGCGTGGGGCGTGCCCGGGAAGCGTTTGGCCATGCGCTCGACATGGTGGCTGCTGGGTAACTGAGGCCTCCCAAGCGATGGTAGAGTGAGCTGGATTTTTTTTCAAAATGGCGGCTGTTTACTATAGCCCCTGGGCAGCGTATGGGGACCCCCTCTACCCCGCGGGCCTTTCAAATCGTGCTCGGTATGCCCGCGCATCATATGATGTGATGCGTAATTTACTGCAAGTCGGGCAAAGCATCATATGATGCGATGCGCAATTGAAGGGTTAAGTTTGTCTACAAATTCGTCTGTGTTTACATCTGAAGACCATATACACAAAATATCATCAACATATCTAAACCATGGAATGATTCCAGGAGTTATTTTTTAAACAAATTTCTTTTCGAAGAATTCCATGTACAAGTTTGAAAGCAATGGCGATAAAGGATTCCCCATTGCCATTCCAAAAGTCTGTAAATAATACTCATTATTAAAGGTAAATTTACATTCTTTAATGCACAACTTAACAAGATTGATAATAATATCAGCAGAAAGAGGTAAAACATGGCTCATAAGTTCACGAGCAAGATAATCGAGAATATCATCAACTGGTACCTTTGTAAACAAGGAACAAACGTCAAAACTGTTGATCGGTTGATCAAAACGGTTGACGATATTCTCGATTATCTTGCTCGTGAACTTATGAGCCATGTTTTACCTGTTTCTGCTGATATTATTATCAATCTTGTTAATAACACTTTCAGCCTCCCGGCGAATGTAAAAAAAAAAAAACGTATGTGCTCCGGGCGTTTTGCCGCGTAAGCGTAAAAACAAAAATGTGTATACTCTTTTTACTCTCCTGACCTTAGTTCTCGAGCTACGTATTTCATTTTGGTACCAACGTGTTCGCAATAAAATTCTCTAGAAGAACATCAGTAAAAAAGTCACGAAACGTATAGGGATACCAGCACCAAATAAATAACTACGAAGATGACTCGCCATGAGCGCCCAACAGCAACAAAATGTTTTTACTCTTGGGATTGTTATCACCTCCACACTTGTCCTACAGTGTTAATTTTGGTATCAATGGACTCGCAATGAAATTCCCAACACGGTGATATGAATATAAGCGTAGAATAATGACTGTGGCCCTCCTGCAATAGTGTGGGAAGTGGTGAAATTGTTACCCGGTATCGGTGACGGGACGACGCACGGCGCTTTGAAAGTTTATACTTATTTCACTCTCATGACATTATTATTCTATGAGCCCGTAGGTAAAAAAGATCAACAAAGCATAAGATAGAATAGCGCCAAATATAAAACAACGCTGGAACATATCAGTGAGAGTCAAACACACACGAAATGTTTTTACTTTTGTTATGTTTGTGAACCTTTCATGAACTTATTGTACCATGCATCCTATTGGTGAGAGAGAGAGCCTCATGGCGCGCAGTTTGAAACAAACCCAAAGTAAATCGGATAAAAATTGAATTTTATACAAATATTTTAAAAGAGGACATAAGTTTATGTCCACTTAGCGGTAGCGGGTACGCGAAACAGGACGCCGGGAGGAGTCCTCATCCGCTGAAAGCAACCCGTTCTCGCAAATTCGTAAAGTCAATATTGACTTATTAACTACGTGCATAGGTGATATACTAAACATAATAGATACCCTTAAAAAGATTCATAGAAAACACCGACCTTACCTAACCTTGTTAGTATCTTAAGATAAGCATCTTATTGCTCCGTAATTACAATTATTACTTAACCTATACCTATTATAGGTTAGGTAATAATTGTAATTACGAAGCAATAAGATGCTTATCTTAAGATACTAACAAGGTTAGGTAAGGTCGGTGTTTTCTATGAATCTTTTTAAGGGTATCTATTATGTTAAGTATGTCACCTATGCACATATTTAATAAGTCAATACTGACTTATTAAATTTGCGAGAATGGGTTGCTGAAAGTGTTAAAATGATATGAAAATGCAACAAATTCAAACCTTGACTCTTTGGCACCATTTTAGATTCTGCTAGTGTGATTGTGTAACAATTACATATATCATATGTCTAGAAATATGCTCTGAAGATGTAAATTATGTATCACATGTTTTGGAATGCACAGAGCAAACACCTGCTTGTCAATAATGGCCACTAGAAGGCAGGAAAATAACAAATTTGGTAATGATACTTTTTATTGTTCATATATGTAAGAAACAGGGGACACTGGAGAGTGATGAGTACATATGGAGTTGGTGGTGTCTGGTTATATGTTGTGAAAGGTTTCTATGAAGGTAGCTGGACCTCTAGCAACTGGAGAGCAATTAGTGTATTGAGTGAGGGGTCTAATATTAATTTAAGTATACATCAGGGTTGTATATCACCTTGGGGATTCAATATACACATAGATTTGTCATTATAGAGGTCTATATATGAATGTTTGACCATAAAGAGGTCACAGTGTGCAAAATCTACTACTGAATTAGTGATACCACTGCTCAATTCAAGAGTAAAGTAGTACAAATTATCGTTGTTAATGTCTAATCACCATATGTGACCATCTGGTATGTGTGTAGACACTGCTTACAGTCATGTTTCTTTGCAGAGATAAGTGAAGAAACCTGGCAATATATCTGATTCCATCTTATTTGATAGTAAATTTGTGTGTATTGCAATTGACTATAATCTCACTAATCACACTGTAATTACATGTCCCTCTTGTATCCTTGATGTAGTAGCCACTAGCTATTGTGTAGAGGTCTAGCAGTCAATGTTGAGATACAATAAATATCTCCTGTTTAGTGTTGATGTAATAGTAAGCAAGCTCCTAAGTGTAAGAAAGATATCACCTTATCCATTACCTTGATGCAATCTTGCAGTGTAGTCACTGAAATCCTGGTTACCAGAGCCATACTTAAACTGTAAAGTTTGGTCTGACATGAGATCAACCCTACACTGGGTACACGATCACATGGCTGGCTGAGTGCCCTCATGCAATACCAGGAGATTTTTTCAGTAGGCATGCCACCCCTGCCTTCCTTAAGGTTGAGCTGTATACAACTGGCAGCAAACCCAATGACTAGACTTCGTACTATAGTACAGTGGTACAGTACCTCGAATAACGAATTTAATCTGTTCCACCACCGAAAAACAACAATATGATATTCAATTTTTTAAATAATGGAGCATCCTACCTGACATACACTGAACAAACCGTTATGACATTTGTCTGTTTTTCAAATTTGTTCAATTTTTCTTTTCATTTTTTATAGCAAAAGGTTTGTTCGGTGTTTGTCAGGTAGGCTGCTCCATGTTTCTTAAAAACAAAAAACAAAAAACAAAAAATGAACCAATTTGAAAAATGGACAAACGTCATAAAGGTTCATTCAGTGTTTGTCGGGTAGGATGCTCCATTATGACAATCTTTATTTCAAATGTGTTCAATTTGTTTTGTATTTTTCATTAATTTATTAATAATGGAGCATGCCTACCTGACAAACACTAAATGAACCTTTATGACATTTGTTCTTTTTCAAATTTTTTCATTTTTTTTTTTAAGAAACATGAAGCAGCCTACCAGGCAAACACCGAATGAACCTTTTTGACATTTGTTCTTTTTTAAATTTTTTCCTTTTTTTTTTATTCTACAAAAACATGTCAATGCTTTGCAACACCACAGCAGTCACCCCTTTACATCCCAGCATCATTAATTAAACAAAACAAAAAATTTATTTGCATCGTCGGAGGCGTCTAAGAATGTGCGAGAAGGAGCGGGAATACACCATGTGGTTTTCTCGTTATTCAAACGAGCGTTCGCCAATCGAGACAAATTGTCGGCAATCGGCGCGTTCGTTATTCAAAATGCTCATAAATTGAGGTGCTCGTCACTCGAGGTTCCACTGTACTTTTACAATACCATTATTGCAAGCTCCAATGCATGAAGTTCATTTGCAATAAAGTAGAAAATATGAGTAAGTTGAGATTCTTGAGAGATTTGAAAGTGAAAATGGTAGTAAAAAGAACACAAAGTACAGCAAAATATAGACAAATGAATGGTGCTTTGAGGTCAATAATAAAATTATAATAAAACAAAGTAGTAAATATGAACAATTTATAAGGTATGGTATAGTTTGCTTAATTAAACAACACTCAAACCCATATCCACAAGTTACATGCAGCATGGAAAGCCAAGATGAAAATCACTGGGTTACATTGCTTGAAATATAATAAACCAAAACTTGAATTGTATACAGTACAGTAGTTTGATTCACAGCCCATAGGTGACAGGACAAACATGTGTGTGTAGACAAGCTATGACCTTGAATGCCCCCACACAACCATATTGACCAACTGTTCAAAAATGATTTAGTAGTATTACAATTTTCTCAATCACTTCAAGTGATCTATTTAAGAAAATGTGGGAAATTGCATACTGAAGATAAAGTTGAACATTTCAAGTAAGAAATGTAATGTCAGAGTTTTTCATGAACATTTTATGTATTTTCTGAATTAAAAATCTTTATATTTATTTTAATACACTACAATGGAAAGTATAAAAGTTGAACTATATTTGTCATACAGTAATTTATTATTAAAAATGAGTGGACTAGGACAAGAAAAAATGCTAAGATTTGATGAAAAAATGATGTGAGGCCATGAAAGGTAAGGAACCTAACATAGATGGAAAGAGGATAATATGGCCTGACCTCTAAATGATTTGACCAGGATTCTAACCCATGACGTTCAGATCACCCTCAAATCTAAACAGTACTGTGACCACCGCACCATTGACGATCAATGGTGCAGTGGTCATGGTACTGTGTATGTTAATGGTGATCGTGGACATCATGGGTTTAACCCTTTAACTGCGCGGCCTATAAATATGACACCCCCCCCCCAGTGCGCAAGAAATAAATTCTCGGGAAAAATTTCTTTTTAATTCTGAAAGTGTCAAAAACCCCTCCCTGTATATGGGTATAGCAACGGAATTTCGAAATTGAACTTACTTTGGCTGCTATGGGGTCCGTAAGGTGGCGTGTGACGTCATCATTCCCCGTGCGCCCGTGCAGTATGCTCCCGGGGCCGGTGGGGCACCCGGGGCGGGGCGCGCGAGTTGCCGTGAATATATTTTTGTTCATTTTTTGCGCACAGTTCCAAATACATTTTATTTGTTTTTATGAGCTAATTCTATGTATAATGAACACGTTCACTATATTATGCCAGTAAAACATCCCTACTGTCCGAGGACACTGTTACGTGCATGATACTTGTGTACACATATGCTGCACATATTTGCCATGTATCATGCTAATTTATGTATATATACAATCTATTTACAGACTACAGACTTCACCATCAACACGTTCAGAACACCGCGAGTGAGAGCTGCCACACCCAGCCAGCCCTCCCTCACTTCTCCAACATTGTATTCGCCAACTTTGCCCCTCCCATCATACAGTTATTCACACCAATGTTTCATGTTCATTTATGTATATTTACAACATATGTACACACTATACACTGTCACACACTATATACACTTACCATCAACACATTCAGAACATCGCGTAGCAGCTACCTCGTATGGGCCAATAGGAGCTGCCTCGTATGGGCCAACAGGAGCTGCCTGGTATGGGCCAATAGCTGCTGCCTCGTATGGGCCAATAGCTGCTGTCTCGTATGGGCCAATAGCTGCTGCCTCGTATGGGCCAATAGCAGCTGCCTCGTATGGGCTAATAGCTGCTGCTTCGTATGGGCCAATAGCAGGAGCCTCGTATGGGCCAATAGCAGCTGCCTCGTATGGGCCAATAGGCCTTCTGCAGTTACCTTTGTTCTTATGTTCTTAGCTCCTCTCAACATACTCCTGTTGCTGTTATTACACTACATACATGTACATGTGTGTTCCCCAAAGCGAGCCACGAAGCTAGTATGGTGAGCAAAACAAGAGTGGCTGCCACACAGTGAGGGTACCTCAATTCTCTCCCTCCCTCACCAAAATTCCTCCTTCCACAATACAACGCTCAATGCTAATTATAATCACAATCCTGATCACTAATTCCTGTAAATGACAATCTTGATCACTAATTCCTGTAAATGAATAATTGACCACAAGTTTATTTTGAAAAGGAACCTAAAAAGTCTTTTTGGAGATTCCTAGATGGACGAAATAATGCTGTGGTGCTGTGGTTAGCGCTGTGAACATCGTGAACAGTATTGAATCAGTAATATTTGAACATTGTACCCAGTCATTATCACACTCAGGCTCTTCTATAATACTATCATGGCTAAATAATAAAGTTATATATATATTATGGCATTATTAGGCGATGCTGTGGTCACACGCTGACCAGCAGTGCTGTGCGCTCATGCTGTGAGCGCCAGCCTTGGTTGCTCACTCACTACTGAGGCTCCCACACCTGGGAATGTGGACCACGATTTTTTTTATAGATGGCGTCTGTTTACAAGAGCCCTGAGGAAGCTGATGTGAACCCCATGTAGCCGCGGGAGTTTTGAATGGAACGTGAAAAATACAAATACCAGGAGGCGCGTTGCGCACCTGAAGCCTGGGCCTGCAGGCGCGTTGCGCAGTTAAAGGGTTAAATTCTGGTCAGGTCATTTAGAGTACTTAGTGACTTGCATGTTCCTGCAGCCTTTGTCACATTTGTAGACTCAGCACAGGCCGTGCATGTGCCAGAATTTGATGAAAGTCTGTACCTAAACGTATCCTTGGTGTCGTTGGGGGTTGGTAAGTCATGGAGCTTAGTTAATAAGCACCATGACTGACCAATCCTTATAGACAATGGTGCGGTGGTCACTGTACTGTGTACATTTTGGGGTGATCATGGACGTCATGGGTTCGGGTCACTTAAGAGTTCTTAGTGATCTATGGCTTGAGTGTTCCTGCAGCCTTTGTTTTATATTCTAGCAAAGTCATTAACCCTTAAACCGCGTAATACATACATATAAGATGGAAGTAATTGTCATGAAATCACGCAATACATACATATACGATTAAGGGTCTAGCGCACGATTTTAAATGCCCTGCGAGGGATAGGGGCAGCTATAGTCAAGCCAAGGCCGATAGTAAACAGACGCGATCTTGAAAAAAAATTGGGGTAACCATTCGTGAGTGAGACTCAGTACTGAGTGAGCAACCAAGGCTGGCGCATGCAGCATGAGCTAACAGCACTGCTGTTCAGCTTGTGAACACAGCATCGCCTAAAAATGTAACATATACAGTATATGAACCTGCTATTATTTAGTGATGATAGTATTAGAGAAGACCACTGTGATAAAAATGACCAGGATTCTGATAATAGCAGGATTGTGGTGATATTTAGCGCTATGCTCTATGATAGGAGGAGTAATGCTGAGGGAGGGAGGTGGCATCATCTTCTGACTGTGTGGGGCCAACTTTTATTGACTGGACTTACCATACCAGCTTAGTGGTTCACTATGGTGAACACAAATGTAGATACTTATTTATAACGCGAATATAGAGTGTAATAACAGCAATAAGAGTATGTTGGGAGCAGCCATTTTGGTGAGGGAGGTGGCACTGTCTGCATGACATGTCATGTTGTGTACTGGTGGCCACTATAGTCTTTGGGCACCATACCAGCTAATTTGTACAGTTATGGTGAATAAAACATGTAGATACTTATATATAATGTATGTATATAGTGTAATAACACCACAAACAGTATTGTTGGAGGAGAAATATTAGTGCATCTGGCCTTGAACCAGTGAGGGAGGGAGCCACCAGCTGACTCTGTGTGAAGCTATGTCTCTTATTGCCTGAACTCACCATACCAGCTTAGATGTACAGTTACGGTGAACACGTAGGTACTTATATATAACGTCTGTATATAGTGAATAAAAGCAAAAACAGTATGGTAGGAGGAGAATGTTGGCGAGTGAGGAGGTAAAGAAGGGAGTGACGGCCATTGGCTGGCTGCCTAGTGTGTGGTGACCACTTTTCATTGCGTTTTGACTCACCATACCAACTTAGTGGTTCATTATGGTGACCAAAATATGCAGATACTTATATATAACCTGTGTATATAGTGCAATAACTGCAAAACTATTTGTTTATTGTTTTATGAACATAATAATTGAATAACTAATATGTACACCATAATTTTGAGTATAGTGATGGTTCACACATTTTATTATATAAATATATATCACACTACACACTATTGAATAATATTACTGCAAAACTAAGAAAAAATCAATCAGATATTGAAATAATTAGGTAATAATATCTTTGTGGCAACTCCTGCGTGACAGCTTGGGTGTAGCAGACCGTCTTCGGCACTTGCTGTCAACGCCTCTTTTTTTTTTTTTTTGCCAGAATTCCCCACCATGTAGCAGCCAAAATATGTCACCTACGATTTTTTTTTATTTTTCCCGTGATCAGGGAACACAAATGAACACTTTTATAAGACAAAAGAATTTTTGTTATTTTTTTTTTGGTTGCGCCTGGTGGTGTTGCAGGCCAAAAAGCCCTTAACGGTTTAAGGGTTAACAAGCACTGTATTTCAGGCAGAATATACACATACTCGGAGGGAGGGAGCGGACAGCACGCTGGTATTGTGATCCTGTGGTCCCGGGTTCGATCCCGGGCGCCGGCGAGAAACAATGGGCAAAGTTTCTTTCACCCTGATGCCCCTGTTACCTAGCAGTAAAATAGGTACCTGGGCGTTAGTCAGCTGTCACGGGCTGCTCCCTGGGGGTGGAGGCCTGGTTGAGGACCGGGCCGCAGGGACACTAAAGCCCCGAAATCATCTCAAGATCATCTCAAGATACAGTGGCATCTCGACTTACGACTGCCCATACTTATGATAATTTCGAGTTACGATGTAAATTTGATCGAAAAATGCGACTCGACATAGGATGGAGTCGTCGACTAACGATATTTGTTGGTACACGTTTGGGTCGACTGAGCGCATGGTTCTCGGTCACGCGGCCAACCTGCCTCAGTTTACTACAGCTGCCTGCTTAGTGACGATCACGCCTATAAGAAATTCCGCTTTTGTGGTGAATTTTTGCATTTTGAACATTAAAGTAATTATTATATATCACATCATGAGTCCCAGGAAAGTCAGTGGTAAGGCTCAACATATGAAAACCCATGTAAGGATGACCATAGAGCAGAAACAAGAGATCATTCGTAAACATGAAGATGGTGTGCGGGTAGGTGAACTAGCTAGGCAGTACAACAAATCTCAGTCAACGATATCCACCATACTGGCTAAGAAAAAGGATATTGAGTGTTAAAGTGGCAAAAGGCATATCAATAATCACGAAACATAGAACACAAACACTTGAGGATGTTGAACAGTTATTATTAATTTGGATACACAACAAGCAGTTAGCGGGTGATAGCGTTTCGGAGGCCATCATTTGTGAAAAGGCAAGAAAATTGCATGAAGACCTTTTAAAGAAAACCCCTGGAACAAGTGATGCAGAAGTGAAAGAGTTTAAGGCGAGCAGGGATGGTTTGAGAAATTTAGAAAAAGAAGTGGAATTCATAGTGTTGTGAGGCATGGGGAGGCTGCCAGCAGACAAACCAGCGGCTGAAAGATTCATTGGCGAATTTAAAGATTTTGTGCAGAGTGAGGCATACCTACCACAACAAGTGTTTAATTGTGACGAGACAGAGCTATTCTGGAAAAGATTGCCAAAGAAAACATACATTACCAAGGAGGAGAAGTCATTGCCCGGACACAAGCCACAAGCCTATGAAAGATCGGTTTACTCTTGTGTTGTGTGGTAATGCGAGTGGCGATTTGAAAATTAAACCCTTGCTTGCGTATCATTCCGAGAATCCAAGGATTTAAAAAAAATATAATGTGCAGAAATCAAAATGTGTGTGATGTGGAAGGCTAATGCTCAGGCATGGGTGACTAGGCAATTTTTTACAGAGTGGCTGAATGAGGTGGTGTGCCCTGCCATCAAAAAATATTTGTAGGAGAACAGTTTGCTACTCAAGGCTGTGCTTCTCCTCGACAATGCTCCTGCACATCCTCCAGGTTTGGAGGATTCATTGATGGAGGAATTTAGTTTTGTTACAATAAAGTTCCTTCCTCCCAACACCACTCCTCTACTTCAGCCTATGGACCAGAAAATAATTGTCAATTTTAAGAAACTTTATGAAAGGGCACTTTTCCGGAGATGTGTCGAAGTGACGGATGCCACAAATCTCACCCTCAAAGAGTTCTGGAAAAACCATTTTAACATTTATAGTGCTTTAAAACTTGTTGACAAAGCCTGGCAAGAAGTGACTGTAAGAACCATGATCTCTGGCTGGAGAAAACTGTGGCCTGAATGTGTTGCAGAACGAGACTTTGAGGGGTTTGAGCCTGAACCTGAAGTCCCTCTCGTTGAGGAAATTATTTCACTGGGTCGGCAATTGGTTTGGAGTTGGATGGTGCTGATGTGGAGATGGTGGAAGAACACAACAAAGAACTGACCACCGAAGAACTCCAAGCCCTTCAAAAGGAGCAGCATGAAGAGGCAGCTGAGGAAATTTCTTCCGGGGAGAAATAAAAATTAAGAAAATGTGTGCAATATGGGAAGAATGGCAAACCTTTACTGAAACGACTCACCCAAATCAAGCTGGAGTAGGTCGTTGCCTTAACCTATTCAATGACACTGTGATGCATCATTACATGACAAATGTTAAAAAGAAGGGAAAAATAAATGTCTCCTGACAAAATTGTAGTGAGACAAACAAGCACTGAACCACAACCAGGTCCTAGTGGTATTCAGGCAAAACGTAGGAGAGAGAGAGAGAGAGTACCCCAGAGAAAACATCACTGCCTGATGTGATAATGGAAGGGGACTCCCCTTCCAAACAGTAACAACTCTCCTCCTTCCCCCTCATCACTATCTTCCATACGCCATCAAGAGCCCTCCATAAAGGTAAGAGAAACTTTGGTACTGTATTGTAGTTAGAAAAAAACATTGTATTCAGTATAAAATGTATTTGTATGTTAATATTTTGGAGGGTGGGGAATGGATTAATTCAAATCCCTTTATTTTTATGGGAAAAATCGCTTCGACTTACGATATTTCGACTTACGATCCGTCTCTAGGAACGGATTAGCATCGTAAGTTGAGGCCCCATTGTATATACAGTGTGTCCCCACTTGAACGAACTATATGGGGCAAAGCCGATTCGTTCCAGTGTGGAATTCGTTCCATCTGTCCGGCCCCAACAACCTTCTGTTTTTTTTTTTTTTTTTTTTTTTACATATGCCAGGACACATTAGCATTAGAAAACATTGCACCTGACTCATGAAGGGAGTCCTTGCTAGTGCTGGTCCTGTAGGCCTACTGTGAAACTGTACCAAAAACTTTTGAATTTTAGTTTGTTTCTTGTTGTGCGGTGCTACATTATAATAACTTTCATGCTCTTTTGGTGTTGATAATAATCTGAGATGCGAGAATCACCATCCTCCACCCCACTCACACCATCCCCCACACCATCCCCAACACCACTAACACCATTTGCCCCACCACCCACACCATCCCCCACACCCCTCACCACACCCACAACCACCCACACCACCCAAACCACACCATCCATGGGGGTGTATTGAAGCAGCAGGCTTGGAAGCGTCTCAACTCGCTGGACAAAAAAAAAATTGATGGGTTGACAGGTCTCCTCTCACACCTCCAGGACCTCCCCCCCCCCCACCCCCAGGTACCTGGCCATACACACTACCACAATGCCAAGTCAGCTATTGTTTTCTACATAAAACATGTTAATTATTAATAATGTATATTAATACACGAAAATTAACATATTTTGGCATAAATATTTTACAGCTAAGATTGAGATTTTTAATAGAGAATGAATGAGAGGTTTGGCAGCCATGCGTGGTCAGCACCCTTCTCTCTCCACTTCCACCTCCCCTGACAACACCTTCCACCACTGATCCCACCTGCCTCTTTCCACCACCTGCCTCCCCCTGCCACCACCTGTCTCCCCTGACACCACCTGAAATGGTGCCAGCCACCTCACCAAGGCCTAACGTTCACACGACCTGTGCTTGTTTTATTGGCCTACTCAAAATTTATTCTAAATACTTACAAATTGTTTTCAAATAATATTGTTTGTTGTTATAACTAATAAAATATTGGCTGTTTTGAAGTTTTATTCATTTTATACAGTACAGTACTGTATTAATACCTAATATATTACAGTACAGTGCGTAGGCTGTTAGATGGAGGGAGGGAGGGATCTCGGAAACACACCTCCCCCTCCCACCCCCCCCCACCCCCAATGGCTCAGGGAGCGACCGGCCGGCCACACAATGCCAGCTGTTATCTACACCCCAATTGTATTAAGTAAATAATTATCAAAAGAAGGCACCAAACCGGGAAGGCTATGTAGCACCATCAAATGTGCAGAATAATCAGAGGGCGCTAAATATCACCAAGGATGCCAATACGGGAACTAAAACGCATAAGGCGAACGATATCAAAAGTATCCGAGTCACCAAGAATTCTATTGAGGGACAGGTGACCGCGAGGGGCGGTCAGAAAGCAAGACACACGCTCGTCCTGGAAGTCAGGACATTCAAGAAGGACATGCACGACCGTAAGAGGGACAACGCAACTAGGACAATAAGGAGCAGGGCGGCGCTCCATCAAGTGACCATGGGTTAAGCGAGTATGGCCAATACGCAACCTCGCCAGAGCCGTTTCCCAACACTGGTTACGGTGGTAGGAGGACGGCCACGAGGAAACACAACATTTAAGAGTACGTAGTTTGTTACCAGTAACAGACGACCAAGAAGCCTGCCAACGGGTAAGGACGGAGGAATGGATAACCGGGTAAAAGTCGGAATATGGAATACCTTTACGAGAGATGGGACAAGAGCGGACAGCTTCCTTGGCAGCAGCATCCGCACGCTCATTTAAAGACACACCAATATGGCTGGGAACCCAACAAAACTCAACCGACTTAAATTTACTGTGAACAAGAAACAGCCAATGCTGGATCTCGACAACTACTGGATGAACCAGATTAAAGGACCCGAGAGCCATGAGGGCACTACGAGAGTCAACAACAACTACAAAGGAAGACTGACAACGAGAAAGCAGGAGACGAAGAGCATAGAGAATAGCATAAAGCTCTGCTGTAAAGATGCTAGTCTCCGGAGGTAAGCGACACATATAAGTGCAATCAGGAAAAACAACAGAGTAGCCAACACCATCTGCAGACTTAGACCCATCGGTGAAGACAGAAACGGAGCGGGAGTGAGAAGAAAAGTGCTCGAGGAAAAGGCGTTTTAGAACCGTAGGAGGGGTAAAAGCTTTAGTGATACGGGTCAAGGATGTACAAAACCGCGGAAGAGGGACTCTCCTCGGGGGCAAAGAAGGAACAACACGAGGAGAAACATCAGAAATACGAACGGAAAGAGAATCCTGTAGGCGAGATAACTGGACAGAAAGGGGAAGGTGGTGAAGAGGAACAGGTACCGCAGGAGGGGTAAAAGTCAAAGCATGACAGAGGCGAGAGGAAGGATGTTGCAAGGACCACGCAAGATAGCGAAGACAGTAGCGATCATGGCGGTCCTGGAGAGACAGGAAGCCTGTGTCAACATACAAGCTAAGGATGGGAGTCGAACGAAAGGCACCAGAACTGAGGCGCAACCCAGTATGGTGCAAAGCATCAAGACGGCGAAGAGTAGAAGGAGAAGCAGACGAGTAAGCAGGGCAACCATAATCGAGCTTAGACAGGACGAGAGAGGAATGTAAAGCAAGGAGAGTGCGCCTATCTGCCCCCCAAGAAGTATGGGATAAGACCCGAAGGAGGGTAAGGGCCTTAGAGCACTCAACACGTAGGTAAGAGATATGGGGAGACCAAGACAAACGAGTGTCAAGGAATAACCCCAAAAGCTTCGCGGAATCTTTGTATTCAAGGGGATGACCATAAAGTGACAAAGAGGGACAAAGAACGACTCGTTTCCGCGTAAAAGTCATGGCACAAGTCTTAGAAGTAGAGAACTTGAAGCCATGATCGGTGGCCCAAGATGACACGGCATCAATTGCAAGTTGAAGCCGGCGCTGAAGGAGAGGCGAATCATCACCCTGACAGCAAAGGGTAAGATCATCGACATAGAGAGCGGAGAAGACACCAGAAGGAAGAGAGGAAAGAAGACCATTGAGGGCAACCAGAAAAAGAGTAGTGCTCAGAACACTACCCTGGGGCACACCTTCGTATTGCTGAAAAGAGGCAGAGAGAGCGGTACCAAGTCGCACCCGAAAGGAACGACGAGAGAGGAAGCTGCGGAGAAAGAGAGGGAGATGAGCACGAAGGCCAAAAGAATGAAGTTGAGATAGAATATGATATCGCCAAGTGGTGTCGTAAGCCTTTTCCAGGTCAAAAAGGATGGCAACAACGGAGGTCTTTGCAGCAAAAGCAGTACGAATATAGACCTCCAAGTTCACCAGGACATCTGTCGTGCTGCGGCACTTGCGGAAACCAAATTGAGAAGGGGAGAGGAGGTGATGGTGTTCCAGGAACCACATCAGACGAACGTTAACCATACGTTCAAAGAGTTTGCAGACACAACTTGTGAGAGCAATAGGGCGAAAGTCCTTAGGGAAAGTACCCAGAGACCCCGGTTTGCGAACAGGGAGGACAACGGCATCGAGCCAGTCCTCAGGGACTGACGACGACTCCCAGATCCGATTATACAGATTCAGTAAATACCGAGACGTGCACGGAGGGATATGGCGAAGCATCTCATAATGAATACCATCGGAGCCTGCCGCCGTAGAACCGCAGAGGGCCAGGGCAGAACGAAGTTCAGAGAGAGAGAAGGGATCATTATAGGGAAGCTGAAGATGAGTGCAGAAATCTAAAGGACGAGACTCAAGGACAGGTTTACAAAGAAGGAAAGATTGGGGAAGATGAAGACCTGTCCCTGAGTCTCGTCCTTTAGATTTCTGCACTCATCTTCAGCTTCCCTATAATGATCCCTTCTAACAGAGCTAACAGAAGAAAAGTGGGAACCCAGTACGGAAGCGACCTGCAACGGGTCCGCCACAAGAGTATCATGGAGGTGAAGGACCGGTGAAACATCGGGAACGAACTTACCCGCTATCTTGCGGATATGCTTCCAGATCTGGGTCAGAGGGGTTTCGGACGTAATTGTTGAGACATAAGATGCCCAACATTCACGTTTAGCCGTACGGATGGCCCTACGGGCCACCGCACTCGCTTTCCGAAAGAAAAGAAAAGAATCGGTCGTCTGCCTACGGGGGTGCCTCTTCCAGGCTGCACGCTTACAGCGGACAGCCCGAGCACAGTCCGCATTCCACCAGGGAACGCACTTCCGTGGACCCCGAGAGGAAGAGCGAGGAATAGAGCGGAGGGCAGCATTGAAGACAGTGTCATGAAAAAGGAGGAGAGCGCGGGAGAGAGGCAGAAGGGAGAGGTCAGAGAGAGCAGCACTGAGGGTAAATAGGGTCCAGTCTGCCTTAGCAAACTGCCACCTAGGGAAAGAGAGGGAAGGGCGAAAAGAGAAAAAGGAAACAAGGATGGGGAAATGATCACTTCCATGGAGGTCATCAAGAACCTGCCACGTGAAATCTAAGTAAAGAGAAGAAGAGCTGAGAGAAAGATCAAGACAAGAAAGGGTGCGAGTCCGAGAGTCCAAATGAGTGGGCTCACCAGAATTCAGAAGAGACAGGGAAGAAGAGAGGAGAAACGGCTCAAGAAGGCGACCCCGGGTATTCGTCAGAACGTCACCCCAAAGAGAATGACGACAATTGAAGTCACCCAGCAGGAGCACAGGCTCCGGCAAGGAGTCTAGGAGGTGTTTCAAATCAGCAAGAGAGAGCGGGACACTCGGGGGGAGATAAATGGAACAAACTGTGTACCATTTTCCCACAAAGATATGAGCAGCAGAACAATGGAGAGGCGAAGAAAAAAGTAAAGGAACAAAGGGAACATCAGCACGAATCAAGAGAGCAGAAGAATTAGAAGCCCCAGCAACGGCTGGGGGATGGGGGGGGGGGAGAGAAAGGAATAGCCACGAAAACGACCAGGACGAGCACCAAGCATCGGCTCCTGGAGACAGACACAAAGGGGCGAAAACCGCGAAATCAGAAGTTGGAGTTCGAGGAAATTGGCGTAATAACCTCGAACGTTCCATTGAAGAATGGACAACGACGAGAAGAGAAAGGACAAAAACAGAGAACAAGGAAGAAACAAAGGCGAAAGAGCAACAGAGCACGTTAAAGAATATCAGGGTCGGGATCAGGGTCAGCAAAATCAGGGTTAGGGGGCATGGGTAAACTGAGCAAAGACGGAGGGAAGGAAACGGGAGAACAGATCAGAGGTGGGCGGGCGGGGTCCGGAGGAGGAGGAGGAGGAGGAGGAAGAGGAGGAGGAGGAAGAGGAGGAGACAACGGAGAGGAGCAGTCAAGGACAGAAGCAGGAAGAGGGGGAGTAGAAAGAGGGGAGCGCACCCCAGCAAGATCAGCAACCGAAAGGGAAGCAGGGGCCAAAGAAACCTCCATAGCAGGAACAGGGGGCGCAATCACTGAAACGGGAGGGGAAGGAGCAACAGAGCCAGAAGTAGGTGGTGAGGAAGAAAGCGAAGCCTTCTTACCCACTGGGGAGGAGGAAGGAGAGGAGCCAGGCTTACGCTTCTGACTTAAAGAGACTGATGTCCCAGCAACTACGTACCGGGCAACGGATTCCAGTGTCTCAACAGGAGAAGCTGAACGAGAGCACACACGACGGCCGTTAGGAGAGCGATGGACATCCGCCTGCACCGACAGGCGGCGGGGAGAGCCGATAGATGGAGGAAGAGGATGGGAAGGAGGATCGGAGGGGGACGAGGAAGAAGACACAGGAGACATGACAGACCGGGTAGAAAGAAGGGGAACCCCAGACAGAGGACCAGGAGGGGGACCCCTCGGGACAGAACACAAAGGGACAGAGGAGGGGGCAGTGGGCGTATCAGGGTCCAAGGCCCAGAAACGGTTGCGAGTCTGAGGAAGGGGAAAAGGACGAGGAGAGGAAGAGCGCAACACGCGAGCATAAGAGATGTTAGTATAAGGCGGGAGCCGGCGAACCTGGCGCCTCGCCTCAGGAAAAGATAAACGCTCCCGGTGCTTCAGGTTGAGGACGGCTGCCTCAAGCTTGTAATGGACACAGGCACGGGAGAAGGTAGGATGGGCCTCACCGCAGTTGAGGCAGCGAGCTTGGGGAGAAGTGCACTCCGACTTAGAGTGACCTTCACTCCCACACAAAGGACAGAGAGCAGCGGAGGGCACCATGCCCAAACCTCCAGCACTTGTTACAAAGTCGAAGAGAAGGAATATACTCCTGGACAGAGCATCTAGCACCAGCAAGAATGACAAGAGGATGGAAGGGTCCTACCATCAAAGGTGATCTTCACAACGCGAAGGGGTTGACGGCGACAACCACGAGGGGGACGAGTAAACGAGTCAACCTGCAGGACAGAATGGCCTTGGGCATCAAGGATATGCCGAATATCATCGTGGCAATCCTGCAGATTCCGAATACTGGTTGCAACATGGGGTGGGAGGAGAATAGTGCCAACACTGGCATTCATCTGAACGTTCTTGGAGACCCGAACAGGGATCTCGCCAAGGCAAGATAAGGCAGCCAAGCGGGAAGCTGCATCCTGAGAAGGAGCAGCAACGACACGTGTACCAAGACGAGTGGGGTTGAAAGTAACAGACGCATCCACAGAATCTACAAGATGCCGATGGAGGGAGAAATCGTCAGGAGGCGCAGAATCAAGAGGGAGGAGATCAAAGTATTTGGCCCATGAAGCAGGACCAAACAAGGCCTGATACGCATCAGCACGGAAAGGAATCGAGCAAGTGCGGCTGGGGCGCGAACGGCGTTGAGAACCCCTAGATAGGGGTCAAAAGGCACAGTAGTCACAACGAGAGACTTAGCCGCACCAGGGGACGAAGTGGTCACCACCGGGGGCTGGAGGCTCGACCCAACCACAGAGGAGGGAGGGGAGCTGGGGGAAGAAGTCAGGACGGTCAAAGCCCAACGCAGCGGGAGCTACAGAGCCTGGTCTTCCAATACAGGCCGACTCGGGGGCTTGGTCGCCCACCCTATGAGCCTGAGAGGGTACAACGGAAACATTCAACGACATAGAGATGAAGAGAAAGAAATTCATCCACGAATGTGCCCCCATACCCACCATGGAGCCACAATTAGAGGCAGGACACCCAACATGAAGCTATCGCCGATCATGCCGGGGCCCCCTAGGGGTGCGTCGTGAGTATACGCCCCACAAACGCCACCTTAAGAACCGTCAGTCCGTCGAGATCGGGTTCAGCGACGAAAGGGGGATTGACAAGAAAAGGTTCCCCTCGCTAGAGACGTTGGGTACTACAGTTCTACGGGTGCAAGAGAATGCCTCCTCAAGCACCCGGGCGTGAAAATAGAAGAAGTCCAAAGAAATAATCAAAAACAAGCAAAAGGTCGGCAGGAAACGACAAGCAGATAGGAGAAGAGGGGGGAGAAAAACGAAACATAAGGAAAAGGAAAAGCGATCCGGCACAATTAGAGAAGACAGCAGCAGGAGTGCAAGGCCAGAAAAGGACAGAGGACTGCCCCACGGAGCATCACACTCCGGCAGCCGTCCACCAAGCCCCCTCACGACGCCAACGGGCCGGATGGGGAGGGGGCCAATTGTATTAAAAAATCTGTGAAAAGGAAATGTGTTCAAACTGTTTAACACTTTGATGCGTTAACGACTGAACCTCTCGTCACTCATTTTTCTCCCGATTCCTCTCCGATGACGCGGCGCTGAGTCACTAATTAAAATATTTGTTAAAAATTTAAATTTTATCAGATCAATCTGGTAGTGGTTTTAAAATGAGCGCCTTTAGATTGCGCACAATTTAGCACCCATATGTCACTTGAGCAGGACACATATTTTTCCCTTGAATGCACCTCAAGAGGTGCATTGAAAAAAATATTTTTATAAAATCCAATTCTTATCCGATCGACTTGGGGATTATTTAAGCATGTTTGCCATTAAATTTTCGTTTTCTCTAATAGTCACATAGCCTATTTGGGAGAACAGAGTTCGCTTGTATCTTTGTGGTAAAACTATTGTAAAATGTTGACCCGACGAGTGTAATCGACGAAGTTCCTTTATTTGGTGCCAGTCAAACGCATCCTTGTGTGAAATTTTATACACATGTTCTTCTAGAACATTCTATTGCGAACATATTGGTACAAAATTTAAGTACGTACATCGAAAATTAAGGTCAAGACAGTGAAAGAATATACACTTTTCAAAAGGTGTTTCGCCCATCTGCCGTCAGGTGTGCAGTAAGAGGTAACACTTCAGCCACTTCCCACACTCTTGCGGGGGGGCCACGATCATGATTCTACATTTATATGCATATGTCCGTGAAGGGAATTTTATTGCAGTCACAGTGATACCAAAATTAACGACGTAGCACAATTCTGGGATTGACAAACATGAAAAGATCAAACATTTCAGCGCGGTTTGACGCTCACGGCTAACGATTGCCATAGTTTTTTATTTGGTGCGGGTCTCATGTCGGGTTTGGTGAAATTTTACATATATATTCCTCTAGAGCATTCTCTTGCGAACAAATTGATACCAAATTTAAATACATACATGGAATATTAAGGTGAGCAGACCGAAAAGATTATAAACATTTTAGTGTCGCCGCGCGGTCGCCCGAAACGAACGGCAAATTCTCCAGATAGTATTCAATTAACTCCTTGGCGCGGTAAAGTGTTAAAATATTTACTGTATATATCACAATTTTCTAATAAAAAGGCCATTTTCAGCGCAGGTAATGAGATAATTATCATTAAACTGACTCGTGGCATCTGACGACGAGAGGAGAGTGAGGTAGTGGCTAGTCTCCGGTGGTCAGAAGCAGCAGGAAGGAGGGAAGGTGGGGGGGGGGGGGGGCTGGAGGGGGAGCATGGAGGTGCCAGTCACGTGTTACCTCTACAGCCACTGACACCACTTGCCTCCTGGCAACAACTCTCTCACCAATGCGCCCCCCCCCCCCGGACACCATTTTTATTACCATTTCTCCCTAGAAACAATGGGTAAGGATAATAAAACACTATATAACTGTTTACACTCTGGCGAATCATAGTTGATGACAGCCAGCTCCAACGCTCGGCCTCAGTGACCGCTTAGACGAACAATCCTCGCTTAATCGAACATTTATATGTTCCACTGAACATTTGGTACCGTATTCAATTTGTTCGGCTCTTCCGGGAATTCTATAGAGCGGGGTTTGTTAGACTGAGGAAGCACTGTATATATTCATATTAGTATATTTTGGTAGCAGTCTTTCTTGTAAACATATGTTGTTAAATATGACCGAAAAAGTAAGATTAATAATTCTAACACGAATTTTCTCAATATTTCTTATGTTTCTTTTTACTGTCGATGGTAATTGAAAAATCAATTCTCCAAAATTCATTTTTATTTTTAGTCTGACGCGACACTTGAGCGCGTTTCGTAAATCTTATTACATTTTCAAATTCTTTAGTTTACACACACACACAACTATAACTGAATAGAGCTTAAACATCTTCGATTTTTTTTTATATACCTGCATTTGGGTGAGGTGATATGTTACAACAGTTTTGGATGAGGTGAAAACAAACTTTCAACACAAGACAGAACACGAAACAATGGGTATTGAAGGTAAGAATGGAAGTAATTACAGAGGGCCTATTGGCCCATATTTCTTGATGCTTCTATATTGGAGCGGAGTCTTGAAGTGGGTAGAATATAGTTGTGCATTAATTGGCTGTTGATTGCTGGTGTTGACTTCTTGATGAGTAGTGCCTCGCAGATGTCAAGCCGCCTGCTATCGCTGTATCTATCGATGATTTCTGTGTTGTTTGCTAAGATTTCTCTGGTGATGGTTTGGTTGTGGGAAGAGATTATATGTTCCTTAATGGAGCCCTGTTGCTTATGCATCATTAAATGCCTGGAAAGAGATGTTGTTGTCTTGCCGATATACTGAGTTTTTTGAGGCTTACAGTCCCCAAGAGGGCATTTGAAGGCATAGACGACGTTGGTCTCTTTTAAAGCGTTCTGCTTTGTGTCTGGAGAGTTTTCTCATGAGTAGGCTGGCCGTTTTTTTGGTTTTATAGTAAATTAATGCACAACTATATTCTACCCACTTCAAGACTCCGCTCCAATATAGAAGCATCAAGAAATATGGGCCAATAGGCCCTCTGCAATTACTTCCATTCTTACCTTCAATACCCATTGTTTCGTGTTCTGTCTTGTGTTGAAAGTTTGTTTTCACCTCATCCAAAACTGTTGTAACATATCACCTCACCCAAATGCAGGTATAAAAAATAAAAATCAAAGATGTTTAAGCTCTATTCAGTTATAGTTGTGTGTGTGTGTAAACTAAAGTCTTTGAAAATGTAATAAGTTTTACGAAACGCGCTCAAGTGTCGCGTCAGACTAGAAATAAAAATGAATTTTGGAGAATTGATTTTTCAATTACCATCAACAGTGAAAAGAAACATAAGAAAGATCGAGAAAATTCGTGTTAGAATTATTAATCTTACTTTTTCGGTCATATTTAATAATATATGTCTACAGGAAAGACTGCTACCAAAATATACTATTAATAATATATATATATATATATATATATATATATATATATATATATATATATATATATATATATATATATATATATATATTTATATATATATACAGTGGTACCTCGGTATAAGAGTTTAATCCGTTCCTGGAGTCAGCTCGGATTCCGAAGCTAATTTCCCCATAAGAAATAATGGGAAATGAATTAATTCGTTCCTGACTACACCAAAAACCTCACTTCAAACTAAATTTTATACCTAATTCATCTAAATAAACCTACAAAACTATGTTCAAGTTATTACTTACCTTGCTGATGACTGCTGTTGGCACATGGAAGATGGTGAGGAGGAGGAGAGGTGTTACTGTTTGGAAGGGGAGTCCCCTTCCATTATAACATCAGGCAGTGAGGACTTCACTGGTATGCACACTCTGGCACGTTTTGCCTACATACCACTAGGACTTGCTTGTTTTACTAAGAATCTGTCTAAAGACACTTGTTTTTCCCTCATTTTAACACTTGTCTGTAGTAATACATCACATTGTCATTTAAAAGGTCAATGCAACGGCCTGCTGCAGCTTTATCTGGGTGAGTTTTTTCAACAAAACTTTGCAATTCTTCCCATACTTCACACATTTTCTTAACACTTTAGCGTTATCACGGCGATCAAGAGCATTACCACTTATTGTGTTGAGGTCGCACAGTGGACTCGCTCACGAGTCACAAGAAAAAATATTTCTATAAACTCTATTTGTTATGCGATCAACTTTGAGATAGTTTAAATATGTCCCCATGAAATTTCCGTTTTCTCTAATAGCCGCATAGTCTATTTGGGAGAACGGCATAGCACTGCACCATCGAGGTAAGACCGTTGTATTGTTGACACGACAAGTGTAATCGACGAAGTTTTTTATTTGGTGCCGGTCTAACGCATCCTTGTGTGACATTTTATACTTATGTTCTTCTAGAACATTCTATTGCGAACATATTGGTAAAAAAATGAAATACGTACATCGAAAATTAATGTCAAGACAGTGAAAAGAGTATACACTTTTCAGTGTTGCCACTCGATCACCCGAAACGCTGCACT
The DNA here is from genome assembly GCF_040958095.1 of Procambarus clarkii. Lineage (NCBI taxonomy): Eukaryota > Metazoa > Arthropoda > Malacostraca > Decapoda > Cambaridae > Procambarus > Procambarus clarkii. The sequence continues at coordinate 5,471,908 of NC_091173.1, forward strand.
ATTATCTGAGGTTAAACCTTACCACTGGCTTTCTTGGGACCCATGGTGAGATATATAATAACAACTTTTATGGTCAAATGACCAAAAATCCAACAATACATTGAAAATCCACATGAAGAATTGACGTGGCATAGTCACTGGGCGCAAGGCACTGGTAAACTGAGGGGTGAGGGGCGAAGATCGCCGTACCACTACGCGCTGGGTCAGCTTGTACGCGTATCAACAAATTCCCCTTCCGAGGTAACCCTCGCCTTCTGAGGCACATTTTCCGAGCAAATGCTGCTCGTATTCCGAAAAACTCGCATTCAGGGACACTCGTATTCCGAGGTACCACTGTAGTTCATCAGTGTTAAGTGAAAAGAAGTCTTTGAGAATGTAAGAAGCCCTGACGAAACACTTGTGTCAGATCATTATTAAAAAATGAATTTGGAGAATTGATATTTTCATTACCACATTAAAATGTGTAAAACATTAAATGAAAAGTTCCAAAGTGTGTTTGTACAAAATGAAATCTTCAGAGAACCAAACACAATAAGAATTCCAGAAAACAACATAGAGCATATAGAGGTGTCAAGAGATGAAGTGGAAGATATGCTAAAGGAGCTCAGTAAGAACAAAGCAGTTGGCCCAGGAGTTTCATAATGGGTTCTGAGAGAATGTGTATATGAGCTCAGCATTCCACTTCATCTGATCTTTCAGGCATCCCTGTGTACAGGAATCGTAGCAGACGTGTGGAAACAGGCTAAAATAGTCCCAATCTATAAAAGTAGCAGCAGGGAAGACCCCCTCAATTATAGACCTGTATCATTGACTAGTGTAATAGTGAAAGTATTGGAAAAACTAATCAAAACTAAATGGGTAGAACACCTGGAGAGAAATGATATTATATCAGACAGACAGTATGGTTTTCGATCTGGAAGATCCTGTGTATCGAATTTACTCAGAGATTTTACGAAAAGAGATGGTTGGGTTGACTGTATCTATCTAGACCTAAAAAAGGCCTTTGACTGAGTTCCACATAAGAGATTGTTCTGGAAACTGGAAAATATTGGAGGGGTGACAGGTAAGCTTCTAACATGGATGAAAAATTTTCTGACCGATAAAAAAATGAGGGCAGTAATCAGAGGCAATGTATCGGACTGGAGAAGTGTCACAAGTGGAGTACCACAGGGTTGAGTTCTTGCACCAGTGATGTTTATTGTCTACATAAATGATCTACCAGTTGGTATACAAAATTATATGAACATGTTTGCTGATGATGCTAAGATAATAGGAAGGATAAGAGACTTCGATGATTGTCATGCCTTCAAGATGACTTGGACAAAAAAATTATATGGAGCACCACTTGGCAAACGAAATTTAATGTTAATAAATGCCATATTATGGAATGTGGAATAGGAGAACATAGACCTCACACAACCTATATATTATGTGAGAAATCTTTAAAGAATTCTGATAAAGAAAGATATCTGGAGGTGGTTCTAGATAGAAAACTATCACCTGAGGACCACAAAAAGAACGTTGTGCGAGGAGCCTATGCCATGCTTTCTAACTTCAGAATTGCTTTTAAATAAATGGATAGCGATATACTAAAGAAATTGTTCATGACTTTTGTTAGGCCAAAGCTAGAATATGTAGCCATTGTGTGGTGCCCATATCTTAAGAAGCACATCAACAAACTGGAAAAGGTGCAAAGACATGCCACTAAGTGGCTCCCAGAACTGAAGGGCAAGAGCTACAAGGAGAGGTTAGAGGCAATAAATATACCAAAACAAGAAAACAGAAGAAAAAGAGGTGATATGATCACCGCGTACAAAATAGTAACAGGAATTGATAAAAATCGATAGGGAAGATTACCTGAGACCTGGAACTTCAAGAACAAAAGGTCATAGATTTAAACTAGCTAAACACAGATGTTGAAGAAATCTAAGAAAATTCACTTTCACTAACAGAATGTTAGACGGTTGGAACAAGTTAGGTGAGAAGGTGGTGGAGGCCAAGACCGTTAGTAGTTTCAAAGCGTTATATGACCAAGAGTGTTGGGTAGACGGGACACCACGAGCGTAGCTCTCATCCTGTAACTACACTTAGGTAATTACACACATACATAAAACACATTTATTTATTTATATTGATTTAATTTGGGCTAGTTGAAAAACATGCACCTTTCTGAGAGGAGAAGACACTTTCAGAGTTAATGTCTATTTATGGACATCTATGGCAGGGGTCTACTTACAGTAAGGAAATTTTTTTTGTGCTGGATGTGTACCCTTTTTTATGCAAAACACAGGCATAAAAATGACAACAATTGTGGTTAGTACTTGCATGATTATGAATTACAGACATATTGCCATAAGGACTATCAATAAGCACTACAAACATTATGCATCTAACAAGTAAAACAGTTTAAAATATTTATAATTTTATTTCATATTTGACAAAAATGATGATGGTAAAGAATATCAAACGAAGAGATTGAACATCCTCGACAAGTACCAAAATCACAAAATAAACTTAAACATAAAAACTTGATAAATGTTATTTAACCTTTTAATAATAATAATAATAATAATAATAATAATAATAATAATAATATTTTGAACGTTTGCACCACTCTCTTCTCTCCCAATATTAACTACAGTGCTTCAATAGTTATAATAACAAATGAAAAACTGAATGGAAGAGAATGAAATTGTAAAAAATAAGGCCCTTTAATAAATCTGGTACACATTTTCCATCTATTTATTTGAAAATGGATTACCACTAACCAAAATATGGTAATGTACTCATGAACAAGAAATCATAAAGATTCACAGACTAAGAATATTGCCTGTATCCTAAATCTACTAAACTGTAGCACTCTTTATTCTGACAAAATGGCCTCCTTAGGGGGATTAAATCAAAACTACCTTTAAGGCATTTTATACAAAATATTCTACAGTATATTTAGAATGCAGCAGCCCGCAACAAATCATAATATTTAGTGGTCTTAAACAAATCTTAAACAATAAGTAGAACTCACAAAACTACCTCTCATCCATTTGAGATTATGAGGGAGATGGACGAAGCTTCTTACCTTCAAGGTGTTCGAATAGACTTCCAGTTCTAACATTAGGTCTGGGTCTTCCTATCCCGCGGTCTGGAGTACGTGCACTCCCTTCTGGGTTTCCGCTTTTATTCCCTGCATGTAAACAAATCTTGGGTAAGGCATTATTACTGTACAGTACTGGCAATTTAAAATAACACTTGGATATCAAGTCAACCCATCCTCTTAAAAATAACGTCACTTTTGGCTGGTATGCGCGATATGGCCAAATTTGGACGTAATTTGAAATGAAATCGACTCACAAAAGTGACGTTCTGTTCCGTTTTCTATTTGAGTCATCCGGCGTACGCGCAGAGGTTATAAGCCGACACTTTAAATTAACGTTTTTCATAACGTTTTGCAACTTTAAGAGAATTTCCTGCCCACCTAACCTATCAGAGGACCCTTAACTTACTGTTGTTGAAAAAAACAATCCCAAATTTATTTTCATATTTTTTTCATTTTCAAATTACGTCCAAATTCGGCCATACGGGCAAACGGCCAAAAGCGACGTTCTTTTTAAGAGGACAGGTTGATCAAGTACAGTACACCAATCTGCAAGACACTGTGCAGTTTTATGCCTGATTCTGGATAAAAACAGGTGGTATGGTGTAGTTAGAAGGTCCCTTCCTCTTCCCTTTGTTGGTTCCTGTATGTTACCAAAAACCAGTGTTGAGTGCAATGAAACGCCATTTTCTGGCCAAGCCCCGGAGGCTCCCTGGAGCTTATCGGGCTAATGTATGTTATATTAGACTGGGACATTAGCTAACTATGGAGTTTAGACCTACTAGGAACAAGAGCCAGAACCTGGCCCCTTCAGAAAGGTTTCAGGGAGCAATGGCCCTGGAAAACCCCCCACTGTGATTGAGGGTTTTCCTTATCTGCCATCGACCGGGGTTAGGCACCTAGAAAGGTAGGCATAACAAAACAAACCCCACATGGGAGGGAGGGTTGCCAGGGAGCCTCCGGGGCTCACTCAGAAAATGGTGTTTCATTACATTCAACGCTGGTTTTCTGAGGGAAGCCCCTATGGCTCCCTGGAGCTTCATACCCAAAGAGATAGAAAAGAAAGGACTGACCCTGGGAGAGGGTCACCACAAACTCCGCAACGCGAAGTCAAGACAACAGGCTGCAACCTGCAGCCCAAAGCAACCCAAGAACACCCAAGAGCAGACATACTCACAAAAATAATGGGCGCCCAGGAATCTGTACAGCCTCCAAATCCCCGCACCCAAAGAAGTGAAAAGAAGTATCAAAGAAGTGTGTTTGGAAGTCAAAACCAGAAAGGACAAACAAGAAGCAGAAATTAGGCAAGCAATTAGGAAAGTACTGGTTACCAACAGTAAATTAGTACAAAACACTGCAGATAGAACTAAGTCCATAATAATTTTTGGATGTTTAGAGAAGGAAATTTCATCTAGGGTGGACTGAGCAGCAAAAGAGATGAAAATCATAGAGAAAATAGTATGTTTAGGAGAAGGCTCAAAGGAAAATGTCAGTGATTTTAGAAGAATAGGAAAATATGAGAAAGACAAGAACCGCCCCTTAAGGGTGACATTTAATGGAGTGAAAAACATGATGGAAGTGCTTAGAAATGCAAGGAAATTGCAGTGATGAGGTTGGCAAACTTTGGTCAATAAGACAAGACCTCTCCAAGGAAGACAGAGAAAAGCTGAAAATGAACCTAATTGAGGCAAAACATCTAAATGGAGATAGAAATGAAGAAGACAAATTCTTTTTTCTACAAAGTGACAGGGACTGGAAAGCTTGTGAAATGGTACATAAAAACAAAGCAACAAGATCAGTAGTGGAAGGGGGAGTAAAGAGCAAAGGAAAAGGGAACATGTTCCTGAAAATTGTATATACCAACATAGATGGAGTGAGGTCAAAATCTTTGGAGTTGCAAGATATAATCCAGCTTAGGGTCCCAGATATTGTCACATTATCAGAGACGAAACTTGAAGGAAATATAATAAATGAAGTCATATTCCCAAGAGGCTATTCAGTTCGGAGACGTGACAGGAAAACTAGGAAGGGAGGAGGAGTGGCTGTACTGGTAAAAAAACACCTGAAGGTAAGAGAGTTAATATTTGAAAACCCTCGAGATATTGACATAATGGCATTGCAGATCTGGAATCAGGATGATAAGCTGAAAATTTTAAATGCCTACAGCCCACCAGCAAGCAACACATGGACAAAGGAAGAACTGGATGACAAACGAGAGGGCCTCATAATGGCCATGAGAGATATTATTGTACAAGCAGATAAAGATAAATCACGACTGTTGATACTGAGGGACTTCAACTTTAAAGCAATAGACTGGGAGGCCTATGAAGCAAGAACGGAGGACTTTTGGACATGCAGATTTGTGAACCTCATTCTGGAGACATTTTTGTATCAACACATAAAGCAGGCCACAAGAATGAGGGAAGGAGATGTACCGTCAGTACTGGATCTAGTATTCACCAGGAAAGAAGAAGAGATATTTGACATCCAGTACCTTCCTTCCTTGGGAAAGAGTGATCACGTATTGTTAGACATTGATTATGCTTTAAGATATCATCTAGAAGAAAATGGGGACATTGAAACAGTTGATAAACTCGATTTAAGGAGAGGTCACTATGGGGAACTTCAAAATTTTTTTAATGAGTGTAATTGGACAGACTTGTTGCTAGGAAGGGAAGTAAATGAAATGTATGCCAAATTTTTAAAAATATACGAGGAAGGCACACAAACATTCATACCAAAACAGAGATGCAGGGCCAGAAAACAGGATTGGTTCAACAGAAATTGTGAGAGGGCCACAAAAATGGAATCAGTATAGGAAGAGGCCAAACCCCCAAACATACCAGCGATACAAAGATGTGAGAAACAACTATACGGCAGTAAGGAGAGAGGCAGAAAGAAATTTTGAAAAAGGGATAGCGGTTAAATGTAAAACAGAACCGGGCCTATTCTACAAATTCACAAACAACAAATTGCAGGTAAAGGATAATATCCAGAGGTTGAAATTGGGAAACAGATTCACGGAAAATGAAAAGGAAATGTGTGAAACATTAAATGAAAAGTTCCAAAGTGTGTTTGTACAAAATGAAATCTTCAGAGAACCAGACACAATAAGAATTCCAGAGAACAACATAGAGCGGATAGAGGTGTCTAGAGATGAAGTGGAAAATATGCTAAAGGAGCTCAGTAAGAACAAAGCAGCTGGCCCAGATGGAGTTTCACCATGGGTTCTGAGAGAATGTGCATCTGAGCTCAGCATTCCACTTCACCTGATCTTTCAGGCATCCCTGTGTACAGGAATCGTAGCAAACGTGTGGAAACAGGCTAACATAGTTCCAATCTACAAAAGTGGAAGCAGGGAAGCAGATAAAAATCGATAGTGAACATTTCCTGAGACCTGGAACTTTAAGAACAAGAGGTCATAGATTTAAACTAGCTAAACACAGATGCCGAAGAAATATAAGAAAATTCACTTTCGCAAACAGTGGTAGACGGTTGGAACAAGTTAGGTGAGAAGGTGGTGGAGGCCAAGACCGTCACTAGTTTCAAAGCGTTATATGACAAAGAGTGCTGGGAAGATGGGACACAACGAGCGTAGCTCTCCTCCTGTAGCTACACTTAGGTAATTACACTTTGGTAATTACCCGAAATGAGCCTAAGACATGTTACCAAACACGGCAGCGAAGGCTGCAAACGTTCGAATGGCACAGGCGCAAGGATAGACCGCAGGCTGGCTAGATTTAATAACCCTGCGGTCAACCTGGGAGACCCGAGCCCGGGAACAGGGAACGAGGGAAACCAGATCAACCGAAAGAGCATCCCCAGCCACGGCATGCAGGTAACGGCAAAACACCCAAACTGGACACAACACATGATGGCCGGAGGTGAAACAAAGCACGAGAAAGCGTACGGAATGGGGCGGATGTGACGTCCATCCCGAACGCCAGCTGGAGCGACTCCGCCAGCGGCGCACGATACGAGGCAACAGTAAGAAGCATCTAAGAATGGTCCAGAAAACCAAGAAAAGACAAGACAACCTACGAAGAGCAAGAAAATGGGGAATAGAATCGCCAGGAAACTTCATACTGTCGCCGAGACGAAGCTTGCAGGTGGGACACCATCAACAAAATCACCTGATCACCATAGAGATGGTGATACACCCGCATCAAATGACTAGACATGAAGAGACGAGGAGAAGGCTGAACCAACCACGTACAGGACCGGTCCGACCTGCCGAAAGAGGCGGAACTGCGGGAAACGCCCCGGGTTTGGACACAGATCAAGCCGCATCTGAAAACAAAGCTGGACCGGCCATCAAGGGGCCATGAGGACTACTCTCTTTGGGAAGCACTCCAACCGAGTCAGAACACAAAGCAACAGCTAAACCAGGGGAAGAGGTACAGGTAACTCCACCTCGACTAGTCTTGCCGAAAGACATCCACCGTGAACGCCTCGCAGGCGGGGAAGGGAGCCACATAGAATGGAAGATGCTGAGACCACGCCGATGCGAGGATGTCCATGTCCGGGAGTCCATACGTCCGGCAGAGCCAACGAAACGAGTCGGCAACGACCAGGCCAAGCCGTGACCAGAGGAATGTGAATGACCAAAGTGACCATCCGCAAGGACGGAGGACACACCCCAGACATGAAACGCATGTAGGACACACCACGGACATGAAACGCACAGAGAGCCAAACCCCGAGAATCCAGCAGGCGAGCCACTCGAAGGGACCAACCCCAAAGAGGTAAGGACCGAAGAGAATCCCCATGGTTCCGGCAAGGAACCACCGGAGAAATAGTCCGAATGGAATCGGATGGTAGAACGCCGAGTGATCCAAACCCTTTGAAGCACAAACCAGACAGCCACGAACTCCCAAACCGTGCTGTGAGCCCAACGGATGGACGGACCCCACCGTCCCCGGCTGGCCCAGTGAGCACTGGTCACAAAGCCCCAGCCAAGAAATGACCTGTCCGTGAACACATCGAGCGAAGGCTTGGGGAGATGCCAAGGCACGGAACCATGAAAACCCCGAAGAGGAAGTCGGCGACACAGCACCAACACAAGGTCCCTGGAGGACGAACCCAACAATCGCAGGAGAGGCGAAAGGAGCGTCCCCGAAGGAACCAAAACAGACGCTGAAGCCAAACCCGTGCAGGCAGGTAGACCAGCACGGTGAAGTTCAGACTCCCACACAACCGCTCAAGCAACCACCGAGTGACCCGAGACCCCCTCAAAAACAGCCAAAGGCGGGACTGCAGCCGCAGCAACGCCTTTGGAGGGAGAGACAAAAAAGCAGTCCAAGAGTCCTAAACAAGACCCAGCCAGGTTCGAACTGGGACGGAACCAGATGGAACGTCCTCCAGATCACCAGGAATCCGAACACAGCGATTTGGAAAGAACCATACCCCTGGCGAGCAGACAAGTGGACCGACTGGGAGCCCACACCAGCCAGTCATTGTGGTAGACCAGAAAACCGAATCCCGAGCAGACGCATACAGGTCACCAAGACCTGGTAAAGATGCGTAAATACACGAAGTGCCAATTACATATTAGGGAAGGTAACAAAAGCAGCAAGCCTGAAGCCCCACCACAAACTGTGCCAGTCCCGGAACCCTGGAGAGGAACGTGCCAAGAAGTGACCCGGAGGTCCAGGGACACCATCCAGGCACCCGGCCCCAACAGAAGCCGGACCAGAGACAACAGTCTTCCGAAGAGGGCAAAGAATCCAGGGCGCAGACTGAACAAGTCCAGAAGAATCGCGGATCCGCAAGGCCCATGTCTGCACTAGAACAGAAGGGAACCCCAGAAGGATGGGGTAGATCGACCACGTCCAAATGCACCCACACCAAGATGACAGTTCTTGCACCAGTGATGTTTATTTTCTACATAAATGATCTACCAGTTGGTATACAGAATTATATGAACATGTTTGCTGATGATGCTAAGATAATAGGAAGGATAAGAAACTTAGATGATTGTCATGCCCTTCAAGATGACCTGGACAAAATAAGTATATGGAGCACCACTTGGCAAATGGAATTTAATGTTAATAAATGCCATGTTTTGGAATGTGGAATAGGAGAACATAGACCCCACACAACCTATACATTATGTGAGAAATCTTTAAAGAATTCTGATAAAGAAAGAGATCTAGGGGTGGTTCTATATAGAAAACTATCACCTGAGGACCACATAAAGAATATTGTGCGAAGAGCCTATGCCACACTTTCTAACTTCAGAATTGCTTTTAAATACATGGATGGCAATATACTAAAGAAATTGTTCACGACTTTTGTTAGGCCAAAGCTAGAATATGCAGCGGTTGTGTGGTGCCCATATCTTAAGAAGCACATCAACAAACTGGAAAAGGTGCAAAGACATGCTACTAAGTGGCTCCCAGAACTGAAGGGCAAGAGCTACGAAGAGAGGTTAGAGGCATTAAATATGCCAAAACTAGAAGACAGAAGAAAAAGAGGTGATATGATCACTACATATAAAATAGTAACAGGAATTGATAAAATCGATAGGGAAGATTTCCTGAGACCTGGAACTTTAAGAACAAGAGGTCATAGATATAAACTAGCTAAACACAGATGCCGAAGAAATATAAGAAAATTCACTTTCGCAAACAGAGTGGTAGACGATTGGAACAAGTTAGGTGAGAAGGTGGTGGAGGCCAAGACCGTCAGTAGTTTCAAAGCGTTATATGACAAAGAGTGCTGGGAAGACGGGACACCACGAGCGTAGCTCTCATCGGCACGTAGCTGTAACTACACTTAGGTAATTACACGTAGGTAATTACACAAAGCAAAGGGGAAGAAGTCCACTCCGCCAGCCCCAATCTCACCAAAGGGGGAGAAGCCGCCCGATGCCATCAGAGGCCGGAAGACAACCAAAAACGCCCACGAATTGTGGGACCAAGCGAGAGCCAACAGAGCAAGCTGGCCCCCCCCCCCCCAGCGCCCCATCACCAGCGAAGGGAACAGATCCCCATCCAAAAGAAAATATATTTTTATAAATACACACATACATATATATATATACATATATACACATACATACACACATACATACATACACAAAATGTATAAAAACATATATACATGAAAATAAAAATGATAAAATAAAATAAAGATAGAAAAGAAAAAGACAAACCGCCGACCAGTGGGCAGAGAGCACCACGCCAGCCAGATGAAGAAGGCACCAAGAGAGTACAAAAACTGCACCAAAAGGCCCACCTCAACCACAAAACCCAAAGTCCCGGTACGACCACAACACGTGCCAAGACCCAAAAAGACAGCCTGCAAGCCAGGAAGACCCCGGAACCCCAGAAGGCAGAACTGGGTCACAAATGAGGTAACAAAGCCACCTGAACCCACAAAGAGAGCTCAAGAGGAAGAACCCTCCAGAACGAAACCAAAGAACCCAAAGGAACTCGGAATCGAACCTGGGGAAACCCAAACTACCACATTTGCCAGTGGAATTGCACCACAGAAGGGTAAAGCACAGCACCCAGACAGAAAACCCAGGGAAACGGCCAAAACATTCCGAAAACCGAGGGACAAGGTGTGGGAGCAAGCATAAACAGATAGGGACACTGAGCCCAAACCCTAGGGCCCAGACCCAAAACAGACAGAAAATGCAAAAACCGGTGTAAAAACCAACACCCAAGCGTTCCCAGAGGAACAGAAGACGGGTAGAACACCCCCAGAAAAACTAAGAAACGGCAACAGGCGGATAAAACCCCTGAAAGGAGGTGAAAACTCACTCAAAATGCCAGCTCGCACACCTCGGCACAGGTAAACAAACTGCAACGCCACAGGTGGCCAAGCGGGGAGTTATCTGTAGAAAAGAAAATGGCCACCAAACCAAGGAGCCGTGACCGATGTAATAGAGCCAAAAACACACCAGCAAATGTGGGAAGAAAGCAGACTAGAGGGACAAAAAACCCTGCCCAGAAGCAGAATACCCAAGCAGGGGCAAACAGCCCCAGAACTGAAAGCGGGCATCCTCCACAGCCCCTGGAACCCGCAACAAAGGCCCCGGGGCAAAGCTGTCCTCCACGCCCTCTGCCCTTAAAGTGCGCATCACTTCATATGAAGTGTAAATCGTTTTACCAGTCAACTGCGCTTCACTTCATATGAAGTGTATGGGTACCGCGCACGATTTGAATGGCCCGCGGTGTAGCTGGGGGTCCCATACGCTGCCCAGGGGCTCTAGTAAACAGCGGCCATTTTGAAAAAAAATCCCGCTCACGATCCGAAGGCATGGGAGGCCTCAGTTTAGCGAGAGTCACCATGGCGAGCGCACGGTCAAACGCCTCACGGGCACGCACCACTCAGTCCCTCACCCCAGAGCAAATAGCCCACGAATTATTCTCTGAAGGTGAAGAAAGTGTGTTTGACGATTCAGACAACGATGAGGATTATACACAGTTGTCGGGTGATAGTAGCAGCAGCAGTGAAAGTGAGAATGACCGCCATGCCATGGCGAGGCCTATACGCTCACCGATGCCTCCTCGCCCAGTTTCTACCCCAATTCTACCACGACCTCACAGTTCCTGTGGATATTTTCTGTTTGAGGGTGACGAGTCAGAGGGAGGTGACTCCTTTTCTGGGTTTAGTGACTCAGATCAAAATTTTATTGAGCCTGTGGCTGGTACCAGTGGTGTAACTGGGCGAGAAATTGTCGCGTCAGCAGCATCTCGCCCGGCCAAGCGCCACCGCATGGCACCACATGAGGGACCAAGACCCTCATGTTCACGTGCACCCACCTCACGTGCACGTAGCCGCCGTGCTTCTCGCAGACGGTATTCAGCTCCTGGTCGCCGGTATGCATCGCTTCCTCGCCGTCTTTCCTCTGCATCTCACAGGACGCCTGGTATACTTGAGTGGAGTGATGGTGACGATTTTATTCCTAATATTCCTCACTTTGACGATAAAGATGTAGGGATTACAAACCTTTTCCCTAATCAAGGTGAGGACATGGCTGAGATGGAATATTTTACAGCATTCTATGATGAACCACTCATGGAATACATTGTACACCAAACGAACCTGCATGCTGCTTACCTGATTGAGAGGGAAATCACAGAATTTTCACGACTGCAGCGTTGGAAAAATACCACAGTGGCGGAAATGTATGTGTTTTTGGCACTCTGTTTGTTGATGAAGCACTGTCACAAACATGCAATAAATGACTATTGGAGCAAGGACAAGACAATACCAACACCTTTATTCGGGAAATATATGTCACGAGACAGGTTTCAGATACTCCTCAGGTGTCTACATTTTGGAAGTGTTCAGGACCGAACACCTGATGATAGACTGTGGCGAGTGAGGCACTACATGAACGATGTTATTGGAAAATTCAGAGATTTTTACGTACCAGCACAGAAGCTGGTGGTTGATGAATCTCTCATACTTTTCAAGGGACGTGTTCCATTCAAACAGTACATTCCCTCAAAACGAAACCGATTTGGCCTGAAATTTTTTGTTCTTTGTGATTGTGAGACAGGATACGTGTTACACATGATTCTGTACTCGGCTAGTGATGTAGACATTCCCGGTAACGACGAACATGGATTCTCGGGGAGTGTAGTGAAGACCATCATGGCTCCGTGGATGAACAAGGGACACATTTTATACACAGATAATTACTATACAAGTCCCTTGCTAGCTCGGTTCTTGCTAGAAAATAGAACCGGATTGGTTGGTACAGTAAAGCCACAACGAAGGGAAATGCCTGTGTTTGACAACGACATTGCAGTTGGTGAGTGTCAGAGAAGGAAAAGTGATAACATTCTGTCAGTTCGGTGGAAAGACAAAAGAGAGGTGAACTTGTTGACAACAATTCATGATGGAACAATGGTGAACAGTGGGAAAGTGAGCCATAAAACAAATGCACCACTATATAAGCCAGACTGTGTTTTAGACTATAATATCAACATGCGGTTGATTGATAAATCAGACATGATGATTGGCACTGCAGAGTGTGTGCAGAAGACATGTAGGTGGACGAAAAAAGTGTTCTTCCATCTTGTGGACATGAGCATGCTGAACTGTTTCAACATGTACCTTGTGAGAACTGGACGTAAGCCCACTTTCCGAGACTTTGTATTTGATGCTGCAATACAGTTATTAGGAAAGTTTGCAAAAGATGTCCCAGGTATTCAGCGGCCCATCATAAACCCACTGTTGCAGCATGCTGGTACTCCACGCCTCGCTCACACTGAAGGCTTCCTAGCACACAAACTTAACACTTTCGCGCTCTCGGCGCTCAAAAAAAAAAACAATACCCCAGATGCTTTCGGCACTTCGCGCGCCTACGCGGTAAGACCGAAAAGTGTACACTCTTTTGACTGTCCTGACAATAATTGAAGGCGCACGTATTTAAATTTGGTATCACTGTGTTCGCAATGAAATTGTCTATAAGAGCATACCTATAAAATGCCGCCCAAGCATAAGGAGTATCAACACCAAATAAAAAACTATGCAGATCACTCGCCGAGAGCGCCAAACAGCAACAAAATGTTTCCACTCTCTTAATGGTTGCGAAGCCTACAGTTGTCCTACATCGCTAATTTTGGTATCATTGGAATCGCAATAAAATTCTCTACACGGACATATGCATATGAATGTTTAATATAGGTAATTGCCCACCCGCAAGAGTGTGTGAAGTGGAGAGTAGTTAGCCGCGAGCGCACTGGCGAAAACACAGGGGGGAAATCATGCTTGGAAAGTTTATACGTTTCCTGACCCTACTTTTCTATGTACGTATTTCTTTTTTATACCAATGTGTTCGCAATAAAATTTTCTATAAGATGAACTGTATAACATTTGTACAAAGCATGTGTAAGAGAAGCGCCAAATATAGAACCACGTCGCTCAGTATGCGTTCGCGGCAGAAACGAACGCATTGTTTTCGTTCATTTGATGTTTGTCATGTTTATACTTGTTGAAACATTTTATAATTTGTATGACAGTGATCGCAGTAAAATTCCCTACACAGACATATACATAACACATACAAATATTTCCCACGTGTTGGATATATCAACGGCTAAAGGGAACCCACTGCCACACGCTCGCCACACCCCCAAACATACTTTCTGTATTTTTTTTTTTACTCATAGAAGTTTATGTGATATAATATTCATTCTGGTACCAAAACATTCGCAAATAAATTCCCTACAAAACAAAAATATCCCCATCCATTTCGGTTAAAAAATGGAATTTATAAAAATATTTTTTCGATGGACGAGAAAACTCGGCTGTTATGCGGAATCGTAAGAGAAAACGGCGACGAGTTATCTCTAATCTAAAGCGCGAAAGTGTTAAGTATTTGCCACCTGGTGTGAAGCGTGCAATAGCCCAACGTGATTGCTTGGTGTGTAAAACAACGACACGTAGAGACAAGAAACGGAAGCTTGTGCAAACATGGTGTGAAACGTGTGGTATCCCATTATGTGCTGTCGACTGCTTCAATGACTACCACAGTCTAGAAATCTTCTAAGTGTGCTTCAAAGTGTGTATAGCGTGTGCGAGTGTGTAAATATGTAAACATATAAGCAGATAGCGTGTGCGTGTGTGTAAATATATACAAATATAAGCAGAACATACAATATAATAGACTGTAATGACATATTATATTGCCGTAATTGAAAACATTTGTGTGCGCCTGTGTATACTCAAATATGCAACAATTATTGATACAAAATATGTTCAAACAGTATTTGAAACACAATTAGTGAAAAAAAAATTAGATAAAATGCGCTTAGACATTGTAAATAAATAGCGCGAAAATATATTTGTGGCAACTCTGGCTGTTTGAGGACCGCGCGCAACACCTCCCGGGCGTGTACTGCATGAGCGAACATGCAGATTGTGACGTCATCACAGAGCTTCTCGGCTCTATTGCAACAAAAGTAAGTACAATAGAATTTTTTTTTTATTTTTCCCGTGATCAGTGAACAGAACTTAACAGATTAGCAAAAAAAAAAAATTTTTTTTTTTTTCAAAATGACATGCGCCTGTGCGGATGGCAGGATATTAGACCCCGAGCATGTTAAGGGTTAAAGAAAAGTTAGAGTCCAGGGGAAAGGCAGCAAAGAAAGGGCCGCTGGTAAAACCCAGAAGCCTTGGCAGGAGGAACAGGCCCGAAAAACTCCATCCCCAACCCGAACAGGGCAGCCCCCGAAGCTGCCCGAGTCTCGGCACCAACTAAACCCCCGCCCGACCCTGAAACCCGCAGATGGTCAGGAACCGGGAACAGGGAGGGAAGGGGCTAACATCACCTGACCAAAACAGAGTGACCCCGGGGCATCCGAGTGGGAAACCAATCTAGCTCGTTGCAGCAACCTAAACCGAGCTTGCAACGCGGATGCTGCCTGTACTCTGAACAGTAATGACATCAAGAGAATACTGGAGAACAAGCAGAGAACACATCTCACAAGACTTAGGGTCAAAGTATCAGTGACCCTGAGTCACTGATACCCAACAGGCAGCATGACGGAGGTAAAAGTGGCGACCATCACCCTGAGACAAGGGCACAGCAACCAACGAACCCGCACAAGACGGGATGGAACCCGGAAGACACATTCAATGGTCCACCGAGCCCTGACAGGTTTTCCACGGCCCGTAGGCTGACTACTACGGGAAGTCCGGGCAAGATGTTGCTAACCAGTTAACACCCAAGCTAACAAGGGGTAGATGCAGCATTGAAAACCCCTGCGACGTGTACAATCACTGGGGGCCTAGCAGAGGACCACCAAACACTACCAGTGGAACTATAGCCACACTAGGCAGACCCCCACCAGGCAAATGAAAATAAAAACAAAAGAAAAGCCCTGCAAAAGTACACCGTCCCCAGAGGCAACAGGAACCGGTCGCCGCTTAGGTGGCAGGCCGCGCAACACCTTGACACCCTAACCAGCACAATACCAGTCCCCCCCCCCCCACCTCAGGGCCAAACAAGGGCCCCAAGCCCCAGCTGGCCCCAAGGGCGAGGCAAATGCCGAGCAGCAAGAACCTCTACGGGAATGGTTCTCGAATGCCCCAGGGAAGATAACCCTGTCACGCAGGGGCAGTACTCACAGGGCGCTTAGGGAAGGAAGCCCCTAAGCGCATGCAGCGCATTCGCCCGTGCATAGCCACAGATACACCGGTGTTCGGTGAAGATAGGGATGGCAAGGCGCAGGGCAACACCAATACTTAGGGCCTGATGGTCCGGGCGTGTGCCCAAGGCGAAATTAGGGACTGCCAACAGGAAGTCCCCGGCATGAGGAGCTTGCTTGCACAGCTAGAAGACGCGCTATGTCCTTCCCAGAAGCTGCCTCCAGCAATACTTTGGCGATGTTCTCCACTATAGGGATATCCCATTTGGCCTGTTTGCAGTCATTTAGAAAAGTTGGTTGCGGGTGAGAGCTGGCAAGTGTGTTCCACTGACTGGCTCCTTCCAGGAATTTGGCATCATGAATACCAATGGAGTCTCCTCGGAGGCCGGGGAGCCTCCGGGTCTCCCAGAAAATGGCGTTTCATTACATCCAACGCTGGTTTCTGGGGGGAGACCCTTCGGCTCCCCGAGTTTCCTATCCAAAACCAAGGACAAAAGAGAGACAAACCCAGGAGGCGGAAACCCTGCACCTAAAAATCCCAAAGCAAGACAACAGGCAACACCGAAAGGACCCCGCATATGATCCAGGAGACCCGAACCCCAGAACTGGGACGAAGGGAACCCCAGGCAACTTCAAGTACGTCCAGGGCCACAGAGCTGCATGCAGGCAATGGCTGAGAGCCACAACCAGACACAAGAAGATGCACCCATGGTCAAAAGCAACTAAGCAACAACCTTAGGAATCCCTCCAGAAAAACAGCTGACCCAACCTCACCAGAAAAAAAAGAACGGCTGCAACAAACAAACCTAACACCAGAACCCAAAAAAGGAGAAAGCTCTGAGAAACAATCCGGAACTGAAGGGGCCACAACCAACCGAGGGGGAAGAGATAAGAGCATTGAGTCCAAAGACCAGGACGGCTCAGGCGGCAAATGAGCAGGCCGGAGGTGAAACAATGCCCTAGACAGCTTGCGAAACGGTTCAGAAGGAACATAAAAACCGAAAGCAAGCTGTAGCGGCTCCGCCAGCGCCACACGATATGAGGCAACAGAAAGCGCCATACGAAGACGATCCTGAAAAACCACTAGAGAAGAGGACAAGACCACCCCAACAAAAAGCGAAGTATACCTACGAAGAGACAAAAAGAAAAAGGAAGGACCACCAAGAAACCCCATACTGCAGAAGTGACAAAACATGCAGGTGGGACACCATCAACGAAGCCACCTGATCACCAAACAGGGGGTGAAAGACTGTAATCAAAATCACCCGACGTGAAGACTCAAGGAGAAGATCAAACCGGCCCCCGTAACTGACTGAACAGAGAATCTGAAAGAGGCGGAGCCATGGGAAACCCCCTGTGTATGGACACCGAGCAAGCAGCGCCTGAAATCAAGGCTGTCAGTGAACCAGATGAACGTCTGCCAGGGCATCAGGAACCCAAACCTGGCGGGCCAGGAGAGAACCAACCCGGGCGAGCAGACACACCCTGTCCAGATGGAACCTCCCTGGGACCCCAGAAGGACCAACAAGGCCGATAACGGATAACAACAAGAAGCCACCACTTGCAGAAACAGCCCAACTGCAGACCCTGCAAACAGCAAGGACAAAATTGCGACGAAAACTGAAGAGCCAGGGGCCCAGGCAGAAGCCAACGAGGAAGTGAGCACCATGAGCCGACACACAAGACGTGAAGCATCGACTTACAAAATTTCAACTTATGATCCGTCTCTGGGAACGGATTAGCATCGTAAGTCGAGGCCCAATTGTATACACAGGTTATATATAAGTATCTGCATGTTTTGTTCACCATAACGAACCACTAAGTTGCTATTATGAGTCAAAAAGTAACAAGGAGTGACCGCCACACACCAGCCAGCCACTCGCTGCCACTCACTCCCTCAACACCTCACTCGCCCACATTCTCCTCCCACCATACTGTTTTTGCTTTTATTCACTATATACAGACGTTATATATAAGTACATGTACCTACATTCGTGTTCACCATAACGAACCACTAAGTTGACATGCTGAGTGGCAGTCCGCCACTGGCTGCTACTTACTCCCTCCCTCAAGTCACCTGACTCACCCACATTCTCCTCCCACAATACTGTTTTTGCTTTTATTCACTATATACAGACGTTATATGTAAGTATCTACATTCGTGTTCACCATAACGAACCACTAAGTTGGTATACTGAATGGCAGTGGCAGTGGCAGCCAGTGGCAACCTGCCACTGGCTGCCACTCCCTCCCTCCCTCCCTTACCTCACCTGACTTGCCACCATTCTCCTCCCACCATACTGTTTTTGCTTTTGTATACAGACGTTATATATAAGTACTGTATTTACATGTTTTGTTCACCATAACTGTACATCTAAGCTTGTATGGTGAGTAAAGGCACAAAGACGTAGCTACTCACACAGCCAGCTGGTAGCGGCCGCCCTCAAGGCTAGACGCACTAATATTTCTCCTCCAACAATACTGTTTGTGGTGTTATTACGCTATATACACACATTATATATAAGTATCTACCTGTTTTATTCACTATACTTGTACAAGTAAACTGGTATGGTGCCCAAAGACCATAGTGGTCACCGGTAAACAACATGATAAGTCGTGCAGACGACGCACCTCCCTCACCAAAATGGCAGCTCCCAACCTACTCCTATAGCTGTTATTACACTCTATACACATGTTATATATAAGTATCTACATTTGTGTTCACCATAGCGAACCACTAAGCGGGTATGGTGAGTGCAGTCAATAAAAGGTGGCCACACCTTTATATATACACCTATATATTGTGAGAAATCTTTAAAGAATTCTGATAAAGAAAGAGATCTAGGGGTGGTTCTAGATAGAAAACTATCACCTGAGGACCACATAAAGAATATTGTGCAAGGAGCCTATGCTATGCTTTCTAACTTCAGAATTGCATTTAAATACATGGATGGCGATATACTAAAGAAATTGTTCATGACTTTTGTTAGGCCAAAGCTAGAATATGCAGCTGTTGTGTGGTGCCCATATCTTAAGAAGCACATCAACAAACTGGAAAAGGTGCAAAGACATGCTACTAAGTGGCTCCCAGAACTGAAGGGTAAGAGCTACGAGGAGAGGTTAGAAGCATTAAACATGCCAAAACTAGAAGACAGAAGAAAAAGAGGTGATATGATCACTACATACAAAATAGTAACAGGAATTGATAAAATCGACAGGGAAGATTTCCTGAGACCTGGCATTCAAGAACAAGAGGTCATATATTTAAACTAGCTAAACACAGATGCCGAAGAAATATAAGAAAATTCACCTTCGCAAATAGAGTGGTAGACGGTTGGAACAAAATAAGTGAGAAGGTGGTGGAGGCCAAGACCGTCAGTAGTTTCAAAGCGTTATATGACAAAGAGTGCTGGGAAGACGGGACACCACGAGCGTAGCTCTCATCCTGTAACTACACTTAGGTAATTACACTTAGGTAATTACACACAGTCAGAAGACAACGCCACCACCCTCTCTCCCACTGCATTACTCCTCCCTCCATGGAGCACAACGCTAAATATCACCACAATCCTGCTATTATCAGAACCCTGGTCAGTTTTATCACAGTCAGGGGTTTTCTGTAATAATATCATCACTACATAATAGCATGAACAAGTATATTATGGCATTTTTAGGCGATGCTGTGATCATAAGCTGAACAGCAGTGCTGTGAGCTCATGCTGCGTGCGTCAGGCTTGGTAGCTAACTCAATACCGAGGCCCCTAACACCCGGGAATTTGGCCCACGATTTTTTTTTTTAAATGGCATCTGTTTACAAGAGCCCTGATGAAGGTGTGGTGAACCCCGTGTATCCGCGGGCCGCTTAAGGGGGCGTCTGGTTGGCATCTGGGTCCAAAAATGCAAAAATGAAAATTCATTCATTTCAATCAAACTTTTTTGACAAGTTCTATATGAAAAGTGTTTCATCTGGTCCAAGTTTCAGCATTGTAGCATAAATAGGAAGGGAGAAAAAAAATATTGAAGTAGTTGTGAAAATTATGCAAAAATGGTCAAAATCGATTATCAATCAAAAGTGTCAACTGAAATCATAACTACAACTCTTTGCTATCACAATAGCATATATTAAACAAATATTATTATTAGTTTAATTGGAAAAAAATTTTAAGGAAAAAAAAAAAAGGATTTTTTTTTTTTTTTTTTTTTAAATATTTTTTTTTTTTCATTTTTTTTGGGGCGATTTGCATCAAACTTACACACCTGACTGTACGTAAGCCTATCTGTAAGGATGCCAATTTTGGAGAAAATTGGTTGATGTCAACCCCAGCCACAGATTTTAGAACCTTAGACTTTATTCATTTCTGGTTTTTTTCAATTGACACAAACGTTTACAAAACTCATTCTTTTTTTATTCAATTTACATGAAACTTACACAGTATATGTGGAGGGCATGTCTCTACATTGGGGGGCTTTCATTTTTCTCTAAGTTCATTTATTGATTTTATAATAGCAATAAACATGCCATATTTGCAAAAAAATTTTGGGGAACTTTGAACATTTGTATTAGGAAAACTAGAGATGTTTTGGAAATTCTAAATCCCCAAATCCTTTATTATATGCTAATGTGTCAGAAAAGTGTCACAGAATAATTTTATCTGAAACGTGTGTTCTGAAGTGTGGACTTGAAAATGTGTAAAAAACGTTCAAAAAAAAAAAAAAAAAAAAAACCAGCGTTGAATGTAATGAAACGCCATTTTCTGGGTGAGTCCCGGAGGCTCCCCGGAGCTATCCCAGGCTGATATGCTAATGTCAGACTTTGGCATCAGTCATGTGTATGGAGTTCTTAGGCCTACCGGGGACCACGGCCAGAACCTGGGCCCCCTCAGAGAGGCAAGGGGAGCAATGGCCTATAGAAGCCCCCGTGTAGTTGGAAGCATTCTATGTCTGCCATCGACCGGAACAGGCACCCAGAAAGGTAAGCGCCCCAAAACAAACCCCTATTCTGGTTAAAATTGCTACCTAAAACCGAACTAGTGGATAGAACTCCCCAACCGAAAACAAGCAAACTAGTGTGACGTCACACACTGCCGCGCCGCTGTCTGCGCAGCTCCCCCCGCGCCGGCTACCCACACCTCAGTTCTTGAGGCTGGATGTCAAAAACACGAAAAACCGCCGACCGGAGGGAGGGAGGGATGCCGGGGAGCCTCCGGGACTCACCCAGAAAATGGCGTTTCATTACATTCAACGCTGGTTTTCTGGGGGGAGCCCCGTCGGCTCCCCGGAGCTAACTACCCACAGACAGAAAAAGAGGGACTTACCCGGGAGGCGGTCGTCGCTCACCCCTCAACTCGAAGCCGAGACAACTGGCTGCAACCGCCGACCCAAAGCAACACAGGCCCGACGAGGCCCAGGGACATTCACAAGGTAACGAGCAGCCAGGACCCTGTTCGACCGCCAAAATCCCCGCGCCCGAATATCAGACCAAGACATATTCCCAAAGACGGCAGCAAGAGCCGCGAACGTACGAACGTCATGGGCACGGGGATAGACCGCAGGCCGGCTGGACCTAATAACCCTGCGGACGACCTGAGAGACCCGAACCCGCGAACAGGGAAGAAGGGAAACCGGATCAACCCACAGCGCGTCCCCGGACACAGAAGCTGTGGCACGCAAATAACGGCGAAGCGCCGCAACCGGACACAAAACATGATGCACCCCCGGCCTGACCAACCAAGCATCAACCACCCATGGACCCCTCCGGAACGCAGCAGTCTCATTCTTCGCCAGAAAAGAAGGAGACGGCTGCAAACGAACAAAACTATCACCACGACCAAAAGAGCAGAAACCCCTGCGCCGGAGGAGAGCATGAAGCTCCCCTACCCGACCCCCAGAGGCCAAAGCCAACAAGAAAAGTGCCTTGGAAAAACAATCCTGGACCGAAGGGGCCACAACGAAACGAGGAGATGAAAGGAAAGCGAGCACTCTGTCCAAAGACCAGGACGGCTCAGGCGACGCATGAGCAGGCCGGAGGTGAAACAATGCACGAGACAGCTTGCGAAACGGCGCAGACGTAACATCGATACCGAAAGCAAGCTGAAGCGGCTCCGCCAGCGCCGCACGATACGAAGCGACAGTGTTAGGCATAAGATGACGGTCCTGAAACAACCACGAGAGGAAGGACAAGACCACCCGAACAGACAAGGAGCTAAGACGACGAAGACGCAAAAAGAAAGGAAGGACCGCCAGGAAACTTCATACTGCCGCCGAGAAGAAGCCCTCAGGTGGGACACCAACAAGGAGGCCACCTGATCACCATAGAGATGATGATAGACTCGAGTCAAAAAAAAACCATACGCGAAGACTCGAGGAGAAGATCGAACCAGCTACGTGACGTACCGGCCCGATCTGCTGAAAGAGGCGGAGCCGCAGGAAAACCCTCGGGTTCGGACACCGAGCAACCAGCGCCTGAAACCAAGGCTGGGCCGGCCACCAAGGGGCCAGAAGGACAACTCTCCCCCGGTAAGTCTCTAAGCGAGTCAGGACCTGGAGCAACAGCCGAACCGGGGGAAAGAGGTACAGGAACCCCCACCTCGACCAGTCGAGCCGAAAGGCATCGACCCCGACGGCCTCGCAATCGGGGAAGGGCGCCGTTTAAACTGGAAGACGCCGCGACCACGCCGACGCGAAGAGGTCCACCTCGGGGCGCCCGAACGTCTGGCAAAGCCAACGGAAGGACTCGTCGTCGACCGGCCACTCCGTGGAGAGGGGAACGAAGCGAGACAGGGCGTCGGCCAAGACGTTGGACACGCCCCGTACGTGAACCGCCAGGAGAGCCAAACCCTGAGAACTCAGCAGACGAGTCACCCGAAGCGACCAACCCCAAAGAGACAAGGACCGCATCGAACCCCCGCGGTTCAGGCAATGAACCACCGGAGAGCAGTCCGAATGGAGCCGAATCGTCGATCCGCAGGCCACCCGAATCCTCCCCAGAGCAAACCACACTGCCGCGAACTCCCGCACCGTACTGTGAGCTCGACGGAAGGACGGATCCCAACGCCCCTGGCCGGCCTGGTGAGCACTGGTCACAAAACCCCAGCCGAGAGACGACGCATCCGTGTACACATCGAGCGAGGGCTCGGGTAGGCGCCAAGGCACTGAACCCCGAAAAACCCGAAGAGGAAGCCGGTGACGCAGCAACCGACGCAAGTCCCCCGGGGGTCGAACTCTGCGATCGCGAGAGAGGCGGAAGGGGGAACCCCGAAGGAACCAGAACAGCCGTCGAAGCCAAACCCGACCCGGCGGGTAGACCACCGTCGCGAAGTTCAGGCTCCCGCACAGCCCCTCGAGCAACCGCCGGGTGACCCGAGGGCCCTCCAGAAACAGACGAAGGCGGGACCGCAGCCGCAGGAGAGACTCCGAAGGGAGAGACAAGGAGGCGGTTCGAGAGTCCCACACGAGACCCAGCCAAGTCCGAACCTGAGAGGGAACCAGATGGGACTTCCTCCAGTTCACCAAGAACCCGAACCCGGCGAGCTGGGAAAGAACCAAATCCCTGGCTAGCAAGCAAGCTGACTGGCTGGGAGCCCAAACCAGCCAGTCGTCGAGGTAGGCCAACACCCGAACACCTAGAAGACGCAAACGAGCCACCACAACCCGTGTAAGGCGTGTGAACACGCGAGGTGCCAGGTTCAACCCGAACAGGAGACAACGAAAGCGGTAACTCAGACGCCCCACTACAAAACCGAGCCAGTCCCTGAACCGCGGATGAATCGGGACATGCCAATAAGCGTCCCGGAGGTCCAGGGACACCATCCAAGCTCCCGGCTCCAAGAGGAGCCGAACCTGAGACAGCGTAGTCATCCGAAAGGAGGGGCAATGAACCCAGGGGTTCAGACGGGACAAGTCCAGAATGAACCGCAGGTCCGCGCAGTCCCGTTTCGGAACCGGAAACAGACGGGAAACCCATCTGAGGGACGACGTCGTTTCGACGACGCCCAAGCGTACCCACTCCAAGACGACACGACAGAGCGCAGGGAAAGAAGCCTGCCCTGCCAGCCCCGACCCCCCAAAGGGGGGAGGGGCCACCCAACGCCACCGCAGGCCGCGAGACACGACCCGAAAGGCCCACGAATCGTGGGACCAGGCGCGGGCGAACAGCGCAAGCCGCCCCCCCATCGCCCCGTCAAAGGGACAAACCGCGAAAGGGCCGGCGACCCTTACGAGACCCAGAACCCCGCACAGCGCGAACACCGCGCCGACCAGACGAGGGAGGGTCCGCAGGAGGAGCCAACCCCAAACCTGACACCAGAGGCCTACCACGACGAGAGGAACCCCGAGCCCTGGCACGACCTTTCCGGGAAGACCCACCCCGGGACCCCCGGAAAACCAACAAGTCCGACATCGGACGACAAGCCGCCGACGCAGCCTGAATAAACTGCGCCACAGCCGACTCCCCAAACAGGAGAGGACAAAAAGGTGAAGAACGCCTAAGAGCCAGAGCCCAAGCAGATTCCACGGAGGAACCCAGCACCGCCTGCCGACACGCGAGACGGGAAGCATAGAACAGGGAAACCGCATCCCGCAAAATCGGCGTGAACAGCTTCAACAAGGCAGCCGACGAACGCGCAGCCGAGGACAAGGTGCCGGACCCCGGGACTGACCCAAGCGTCCCCACATCCTCCACGAGCCAATCCGAAGACAGCTCCAGGAGGGAAAAGAACCGCAAGGCCGAACACAAAAGGCCCCGAGCGCGCAAGTCCTCCGCCACGAGCGCCGCCGAAAGGGAGGGAACCTGCACATGGAGCTGAATAACGCCCACATCGCGGGGAAGGGCAGGGGCAAACAAGCACTCATTCAGGTACTCAAGTTCACCCCCCAGGAAAACCTGAAGCACCGTGGAAGCTTCCCGCCACTCCAGCGTGCGGGAACGACAGAAAGAATGCCAGGAATCCAGACCAAACAAGGGGCAGTCTGCTAGCCAGGACGACTCCGGAACCTCGTAACGGAGCCAGAAAAGGAACGAAGTCCCAAACCTGAACGTGGACGGATCCATTTCCGAGGCATAATCCGGGTCACGCAGGAGGTAAGCTGCAAAGGCCGCTCGCACCACACCAGGTTGGATGCGATAAGCCGAAAACCTCCGGAAGGACGGAACCGACGTACCCAGGGGAACACGGAACCGTACCCGGGGAGGGGCCGACACCAAATCCAACTCGTACGCAGAGGGGGGAAAGAAAACCCCACTCCTTGTAACAATAAGCCCCGCTCAGTGGGAAGAAAAACCCAGGCGGGGTCCAGCGGGGCCCAAGGCCCCCAAGTCAGCCCCTCCCCAGCCTCGAGGTCCGTCACCACAGGACCCGAGGCCGAGTCCTCTCCCCAAGCCCCGACCCCACAAGACAAGGACGGAGCAGCCGGAAAAGCTGGAGGAAGGGGGGCCCACTGGTCAGACCCTGAAGCTTCGGCCGGGAGACAAGACTCGAATGCCTCTGCCACCCCCCCGGAAGGGGCAACCCCCGAAGCTGCCCGAGTCTCGAGATCAAGTAACCCCCTGCTCCGACCCCGAAACCCTCAGACGCTTCGGGGCCGGAAGCAGGGGCGGGGGACCAGAACGAACAGAAGGGGAAGGACGAGGAGGTGCGGACTGAACCAGGATCGAAGCAACCCCCACCCCCAAGTCCGGGTCTCGAAAAGCAAAGCGGGGCAGCCCCGGGGCATCCGGGGAAGCAACCAACCGAGCGCGTTGCAACAGACGAAACCTAGACTGCAACGCACGTGCCGCCTGTACCCGAATAGAATCATCAGAGGATTGGGTAAATTGAGTCACAAGCAAGCAGCAACACTCACAGGACTCAGGGTCGAAAGTATCACCGACCCAACAGGCAGCGTGGCAGAGGCAAAAACAATGAGGGTCACCCTGAGACAAGGGGACCGAGCAACCCTCAAACTCGCACACAGCGAGTGGGGACTCCGGGGTCACATCCATCGGACCCACGCGCCCCCTAGGGGATTCCCAGGGTCCTGAGCGTTTACTTTAAGAGGACTCGCGCTCAGGTAGTCCCAGGCAGGGTGCTGCAAACCGGCGCCCAAAACTACCAAGCAAACTTCTAAAGCTGAACCCCAGGGACGTGTACACTCACGGGGACCTAGCAGGGGGCGCCACCGAGGAGAACAGTGGAAGGGCAAAAACAAACTGAATAAAATGACAGAACCCCCCACCAGGCAAAAACAAAAAGAAAAACAAAACCCCGCAAGAGGACAGCGAACCCCAAGGAACAGAGCCGGCCGCGATGTCGGGAAATACAAGCTGAGCAGCACCCTGCGCCCCTACCAGTGCAAACTGCCTCTTACCTGCCGGTAACAAGGGAGAACAGAACACCCAAGAGCCCAACAGGCGGCCGAAAAACCGAAAGGTAAAACGGACCAGCAGAGGCAGACCCCGAGGAGCCTGTGGAAGGTGGCCCCAAGCCCCAAGGGCAGTACTTACAGGGCACCTAGGGAAGGCAGCCCTAGGCGCATGCAGCCCGAGTACTGAAGATAACTCCTGGCTCTCGCACCCACAAAACTAACACCACACTCAAAGCACAGTGCAGTAGCGACACCGGAGCCAGAGCACACGACCATCGCCTATAGCATCAGCCTCAAGAACTGAGGTGTGGGTAGCCGGCGCGGGGGGTCTGGGGCTCCCCCTTCCCCCTCCCGGGGAGGGGGGAGCTGCGCAGACAGCGGCGCGGCAGTGTGTGACGTCACACTAGTTTGCTTGTTTTCGGTTGGGGAGTTCTATCCACTAGTTCGGTTTTAGGTAGCAATTTTAACCAGAATAGGGGTTTGTTTTGGGGCGCTTACCTTTCTGGGTGCCTGTTCCGGTCGATGGCAGACATAGAATGCTTCCAACTACACGGGGGCTTCTATAGGCCATTGCTCCCCTTGCCTCTCTGAGGGGGCCCGGTTCTGGCCGTGGTCCCCGGTAGGCCTAAGAACTCCATACACATGACTGATGCCAAAGTCTGACATTAGCATATCAGCCTGGGATAGCTTCGGGGAGCCGACGGGGCTCCCCCCAGAAAAAACTCCCTTTCTATTTACGCTGCAGTACTGAAACTTGGGACAATTTAAGCACTTTTCATATACAACTAGAAAAATAATATTGGTTGACATTGAACAACTTTCATTATAATAACCAGACGCCCCCTTAAATCTTGCATAGTACTCCAAAACATCATATGATGTGGAGCGCAAGTTACTGCAAGTCACTCAACTCATCATATGATGTCTTGCACAACTAAAGGGTTAAAATAAAAAGTCCCATACGGAAAACCAACACAAAGAAAAGCCTGTAGCCAGGGCCGTAATTCCTAAAACCCGTCCCAACGAAAATGAACTGTAAGGGGCAGGAGTGGGTGAATGGAAATCGACATCCACCTGCAGACATTGCAACACAGCAGTCGGTAGTGTGATACAAGAAGACGAAAAAACTCAGTGCTATAACTGAACACTGGTCAGTTCAAAATCAGGGAACTGAACATGTACATAGTCCGGGCTAGCACTATCAATAGTATAGCCAATATGCACATACTAATATACACAAGAATGTGTAGCATAGAAGTAGGAAATACATAAATATGCAATGAAAAGACCTTAAATATGGCCCCACATACCGGCAGATAGGGACAAAAGAGTATAATCAAAATGACAAACTAAAATGACTTAGGTAACAAGTGCTAACGTAATGTATAAAATCAACTAAAGTATATACAGAAAGATTCCAATCTATATACTAAGTGTGCAGCCAGGCACTGAATGATGTCAATGAATGAGTGTCCAGGGGCAAGAAAAGATGCAGTCACTGAAAAAGTAGAGCAAAAGTTACCGAAATTCAGGGCTATGCCCCACGGTGTAACGAACAACAATATACAGTGGCACCTTGACTTACGATTGCCCCGACTTACAATAATTTCGAGTTACAATGTAAATTTGATCGAAAAATGCAACTCGATTTACGATTGTGTCGTCGACTAACGATATTTGTTGGTAGACGTTTAGGTCGACCGAGCGTGTGGTTCCTGGTCATGCGGGCCGACCTGCCTCAGTTTACTAGTGCTGCCCACTTAGTGACGATCATGTCTATAAGAAATTTTGTTTTTGTGGTGATTTTTTGCTTATTGAACAGAAAACTGATTATTATATACAGTATATCATGCCATGGGTCCCAAGAAAGTCAGTGATAAGGTTCAACATATGAACAGACATGTAAGAATGACTATAGAGGAAAAACCAGAGGTCATATATAAACATGGAAATGGTACTAGTGTTGTTGAACTAGCTAGGCAGTACAATAAATCTAGAGGCGGCGGCGGCATTAACCCTTAAATGGCGCATGGCTATATACCATTTGACACCCACAGGCGCATAAAAAAAAAAAAAAAAAAAAAAAAAAAAAAAAAAAAATAGTTTTTCTTCCTACCCTGTTAATTAGTGTTCACTGATCATGGGAAAAATAATAAAAAATCGTAAGAGGCATATATTGCCCGCTATAGGGCTGGGAAGTCTGGCAAAAAATAGGCACTGACTCAGCGTGCGTCCCAGGCGGTCTGTTGATCACCAGCTGTTAGGCCAGAGTTGCCACAGAGATAATTACCTAATTATTTCAATGTCTCTGATTGATTTTTCATAGTTTTTTTGCTGTAATATTATTTAATAGTGTGTAGTTTGATATATTTATATAATAAAATGAGTGAATCATCGCTGTACTCAAAAATATGGTGAGCATATTGTTGATTCAATTATGTTCATCAATCAGTGAACAAATACTTTGTCGGTTATTACACTATATACACAGGTTATATATAAGTATCTGCATGTTTTGTTCACCATAACGAACCACTAAGTTGCTATTATGAGTCAAAAAGTAACAAAGAGTGACCGCCGTGTACTAGCCAGCCACTCACACCCTCCCTCAAGTCACCTGACTCACCCACATTCTCCTCCCACAATACTGTTTTTGCTTTTATTACTATATACAGACGCTATATATAAGTATCTACATTCGTGTTCACCATAACGAACCACTAAGTTGGTATACTGAGTGGCAGTGGCAGGCAGTGGCAGCCCGCCACTAGCTGCCACTCCCTCCCTCCCTCACCTCACCTGACTTGCCACCATTCTCCACCCACCATACTGTTTTTGCTTTTATATACAGACATTATATATAAGTATTTACATGTTTTGTTCACCATAACTGTACATCTAAGCTTGTATGGTGAGTAAAGGCACAAAGACGTAGGACTTCACACAGTCAGCTGATGGCTGCCGCCCTCAAGGCCAGACGCACTAATATTTCTCCTCCAACAATACTGTTTGTGGTGTTATTACGCTACATACACACTTTATATATAAATATATCTACCTGTTTTATTCACCATACTTGTACAAGTAAACTGGTATGGTGCCCAAAGACCATCGTGGTAACCAGTAAACAACACCGTCATCTGCACGGTGGTGTCGTGCAGACGACGCCACCGCCCTCACCAAAATGGCGGCACCCAGCCTACTCCTCTTGCTGTTTATACCCTCTATACACACGTTATATATAAGTATCTACATTTGTGTTCACCATAGCGAACCACTAAGCTGGTATGGTGAGTGCAGTCAATAAAAGGTGGCCACACACAGTCAGAAGACATCGCCACCACCCTCCCTCCCACAGCATTACTCCTCCCTCCATGGAGCACAGCGCTAAATATCACCACAATCCTGCTATTATCAGAACCCTGGTCAGTTTTATCACAGTCAGGGGTCTTCTGTAATAATATCATCGCTACATAATAGCATGAACAAGTATATTATGGCATTTTTTGGCGATGCTGTGGTCACAAGCTGAACAGCAGTGCTATGAGCTGATGCTGCGTGCGTCAGGCTTGGTAGCTTACTCAATACTGAGGCCCCTAACACCCGGGAGTTTGGCCCATGATTTTTTTTTTAAATGGCGTCTGTTTACAAGAGCCCTGATGAAGGTGTGGTGAACCCTGTGTATCCGCGTGCTGTTTAAATCTTGCTGTAGTACTCCAAAGCATCACATGATGCGATGGGCAATTTACTGCAAGTCGGTCAAAGCATCATATGATGCGATGCGCAATTGAAGGGTTAAAGGATGTCCCTTCCTCATTAATTAAGAAAATATGTGCAGTATGGCAAGGACTGCAAAGTTTTGCTGAAAAGAATCACCCAGATCAAGCTGTAACAGCCCGTTGCATTGATCTTTTTAATGACAATGTGATGCCTCACTAGAGACAAGTGTTGGAAAGAAGGGAAAAACAATATTCAATGGAACGATTTCTAGTGAGAAAATCAAGCAGTGAGCCAGAAGCAGGTCCTAGTGGTATGCAGGCAAAACATGCCAGACTGTGTACCCCAGAGAAGTCCTCATTGCCTGATGTTATAATGGAAGGGGATGCCCCCTTTCAAACAGCAACACCTCTCCCGTCCCCCTCTCCTCACTGCCTTCCATACGCCATCAAGAGTCCTCCATAAAGGTAAGATAAACATATGTAATGTATTGTAGTTAGAGAAAATAAATTTATTCAGTATAAAATGCATTTTGTAAGTAAATATTTTGGAGGGTGGGGAACGGATTAATTCAATTCCCTTTATTTCTTATGGGAAAAATCGCTTCGACTTACGATATTTCAACTTACGATCCGTCTCTGGGAATGGATTACCATCGTAAATCGAGGCCCCACTCTATACGGACATATTAATTTAACACTTTCGCGCTATCCGGACTGCATCGGCGCGTCCCGTTTCGTCTAACGCAAACGCATAGTGGACATAAAGTTGAGTCCTCTTTTAAAATATTTGTATAAAATTCAATTTTTATCCGATTTACTTTGGGTTTGTTTCAAACTGCGCGCTATGAGGCTCTCTTTCTCACCACTAGGCTGCATGGCACAATAATTTCATGAAAGGTGTGGATAACTTCGATCAAATGGTATTTTGTCCCAAACGGGTTGCAGGTGGGTGACTTTAGCCGTTTATACTGGTAATGCTTCCCCCATATCATGTATTATATGCATATGTCTATTTAGGGAATTTTATTCCGATCAATATACAACCAAAAATAACTGTGTGCAACAAGTATAAACTTGACAAACATAACAAAAGTAAAAACATTTCGTGTGTGTTTGACGCTCACTGATATGTTCCAGCGTTGTTTTATATTTGGCGCTATTCTAACTTACGCTTTGTTGATATTTTTTACCTATGGGCACATAAAACATTCTATTGCGAACACATTGACACAAAAATGAATGACGTACATAGAAAATTAATGTCATGAGAGTGAAATAAGTATAAACTTTCAAAGCGCCATGCGTCGTCCCGTCACCGATACCGGGTAACAATTTCACCACTTCCCACACTCTTGCGGGCGGGCCGCATCATTATTCTACGCTTATATTCATATCACCGTGTTGGGAATTTCATTGCGAGTCCATTGAT
Source organism: Procambarus clarkii (assembly GCF_040958095.1). Classification (NCBI taxonomy): domain Eukaryota; kingdom Metazoa; phylum Arthropoda; class Malacostraca; order Decapoda; family Cambaridae; genus Procambarus; species Procambarus clarkii. The sequence goes on from NC_091173.1 coordinate 5,503,603, forward strand.
ACCAAAACTAACGCTGTAGAACAAGTGTGGAGGTGATTACAATCCCAAGAGTAAAAACATTTTGTTGCTGATGGGCGCTCACGGCGAGTCATCTTCGTAGTTATTTATTTGATGCTGGTATCCCTATACGTTTCGTGACTTTTTTTATTGATGTTCTTCTAGAGAATTTTATTGCGAACACGTTGGTACCAAAATGAAATACGTAGCATGAGAACTAAGGTCAGAAGAGTAAAAAGAGTATACACATTTTTGTTTTTACGCTTAAGCGATAAAAACGCAGCGCGCACATTCGGTTGGCTGAGTGACCTTTGCGGAGAGCGCGAAAGTGTTAAGGTATTCTGGTAATATTTCATTCACTAATTCACCTATAGCACTGGTCGAGAATAAGAATGCCAGCAATGCTGTGTCACCTTGCAAATACCTATTCCCCGAGTCTAACTGGGAGTGTTGCTTAGTCCCGTTGGTTGTCTTGTAGGGAGAGGTTTAACACTTTCATTGTTATTGACTTTAGGAGTAAGTAATATTCTGTTAATTTTGAGCTGGCAAAAGAGGGAACACACCTTAGGAAATAGGTAAGTCTGAGAAAAGCCAGGCACCTTGTGAGAAGAGACAAAGCATCGTGAGCATTCAAAGCCCCTATTCTTCCCTCCATCCTCCTCAGATCATTCAGCTTTTCTTCAAGGATTACCTCAATGGCGCTTGAGCTCAGAGGTGCCTCCTAGCAGCACACTGTTGGTGGGAGCGATCAATGGGGCTTCTGGCAATATGGTTCATACTGCATGATTGGTTGGCTAGATGAAATGATTTCACACTTTGATGGGTTTAGGGTGAGTCCTAACTCCCCTCCCTTAAATTTCACTAGCTGTAATCTCCAAGCAGGGACTCCTGTGTTCCTGTCAGGGTGCCATCGTCCAGGAACCAGATGTTGAGTTCACTTGTCACCCTGCATGTGACCTCTTTAGCAGCCATGCAGAAAAGGAAAGGGGCAAGTGGGTCTCCCTGCTGGACACCTTCTGTGGAAACACTTCATGTTCCCCAAACAACAGTGTCGATTCCCTACTGTACTCTGCTGAAGCGAAGGGGAGTAGAAAGGGAAAGCTTGTTCGAACTGCTTCCAGTACCACATCCAATTTTACATACATACAGTATATAACTTTTGGTTGAAAATGACTAAAAATTAACTCTCCAAAGCTCCTTTTCACAATACATTATGGTCTGACGCATAGGGATGCATTTCGCAGGACACTCCTTACATTTTCAAAGACAAATTTTCCAAGTTTTGCCAAATCTTATATTCACTTGGGGTGAGGTGGTACAGGACGTGATTGAGATGAATAAGTGGATGAATTGCATAATGGATATTAACCCTTAAATTGCGCATCGCATCATATGATGCTTTGGAGTACTACGCAAGATTTAAGCGGCCCGCGGATACACGGGGTTCACCACACCTTCATCAGGGCTCTTGTAAACAGATGCCATTTAAAAAAAAAAAATCGTGGGCCAAATTCCCGGGTGTTAGGGGCCTCAGTATTGAGTGAGCTACCAAGCCTGACGCACGCAGCATGAGCTCACAGCACTGCTGTTCAGCTTGTGACCACAGCATCGCCTAAAAATACCATAATATACTTGTTCATGCTATTATGTAGCGATGATATTATTACAGAAAACCCCTGACTGTGATAAAACTGACCAGAGTTCTGATAATAGCAGGATTGTGGTGATATTTAGCGCTGTGCTCCATGGAGGGAGGAGTAATGCTGTGGGAGGGAGGAGTAACGCTGTGGGAGGGAGGATAGTGGCGTTGTCTTCTGACTGTGTGTGGCCACCTTTTATTGACTGCACTCACCATACTAGCTTAGTGGTTCGCTATGGTGAACACAAATGTAGATACTTATATATAACGTGTGTATAGAGGGTATAAACAGCAAGAGGAGTAGGTTGGGAGCCGCCATTTTGGTGAGGGCGGTGGCGTCATCTGCAAGATTTATCATGTTGTTACCTGGTGACCACGATGGTCTTTGGGCACCATACCAGTTTACTTGTACAAGTATGGTGAATAAAACAGGTAGATATTTATATATAATGTGTGTATATAGTGTAATAACACCACAAACAGTATTGTTGGACGAGAAATATTAGTGCGTCTGGCCTTGAGGTCGGTAGCCATCAGCTGTGTGAGTAGCTATGTCTTTGTGCCTTTACTCACCATACAAGCTTAGATGTACAGTTATGGTGAACAAAACATGTAAATACTTATATATAATGTCTGTATATAAAAGCAAAAACAGTATGGTGGGTGGAGAATGGTGACAAGTCAGGTGAGGTGAGGGAGGGAGGGAGTGGCAGCCAGTGGCGGGCTGCCACTGCCACTCAGCATACCAACTTAGTGGTTCGTTATGGTGAACTAAACATGCAGATACTTATATATAACCTGTGTATATAGTGTAATAACCGACACGGTATTTGTTCACTATTTGATGAACATAATTGAATCAACAATATGCACACCATATTTTTTAGTACAGCGATGATTCACTCATTTTATTATATAAATATATCACACTACACACTATTGAATAATATTACAGCAAAAAAACTATGAAAAATCAATCAGAGACATTGAAATAATTAGGTAATTATCTTTTTGTGGCAACTCCGGCTTGACAGCTGGATAGCAACAGACCGCCTGGGACGCACGCTCAGTCAGCGTCTGTTTTTTGCCAAACTTCCCCGCCCTATAGCGGGCAATATATGCCACTTACGATTTTTTTATTATTTTTCCCATGATCAGTGAACACAAATTAACAGGTTAGGAAGAAAAAAAGTTTTTTTTTTTTTTTTTTTTTTTTTTGGTATGCGCCTGTGGGTGTCAAATGGTATATAGCTATGAGCCATTTAAGGGTTAATAGGCTATTAAATGTCCATGTTCTTGCTTCTACTGTCTCTGTGTTGGTTCTGGGTCTTGAAGTGGGTAGAATGTAATTATGTATTAACTGGTTATTGATTGCTGGTCTTGACTTTTTGATGTGCTGGACCTCACTGATGTCCAGTCTTCTGTTGTCGTTATACCTGTTGATTATTTCAGCGTTGCTTGTTCAGATTTCTCTGGTGATGGTCTAGATGTGTGAGAAGATTATATGCTGCTTGATGGAGCCCTGTTGTTTGTGCATTAATCGCCTAGAGAGAGACGTTGTTGTATTGCCTATACAGTATACTGAGAACTTTGGGGCTGACAGTCCTCAAGTGGGCATGTGAAGGTATAGATGACGTTGGTCTCTTTTAAGGCGTTCTGTTTGGTGAGTGGAGAGTTCTTCATGAGTAGGTTGGCGGTGTTTTGTTTTTGTAGTAAATTGTTAATTGTATCTTCTGATTTGTGTCTGTAGGGATAATGTTCCTATCAATAATATCTATCAGAACTCTTTCCTCCAGTTTATAAGCCGTAGGAAAAAAGTTCCTGTAAAACAATCTAATAGGAGGTACAGGTGTTGTATTAGTTAATTCTTCAGAGGTTGCATGACGTGTCACCTTTCTTTTACTGACGTCTTCAACATAACCGTTAGTGAAGTCATTATTGACTAGGACCTGCCTTACTCTACAGAGTTCCTCGTCGACCTGCTTCCAACGAGAGCTGTGAGTGAGAGCTCAGTCGATGTAAGCGTTGACAACACTGGATGCCTTCCCTGGTAGATGGCAAAATATGACATACTTTAAATGTAAAGTGTTCATATGCCATTGCTCTCTACACCTCTCTGAGGGGTACCAGGTTCTGGCTCTGGTTCCCAGTAGGCAACACAAACTCTGTGACTGATGACCCCCGACTAATATAGTACTATATCAATAGGATAGCTTCAGGGAGCCAACAGGGCTCCCCACAGGAAACGCAACTTCTCCAGTTCACTACGGCTAAACCATAAGAGATTGATACTTTTTTATTTGAACTTTTTTTCCTTCCTGGATAGTAATTAACCCCTAACACTTTTGAGCACCTGGCGCACGTGCCTCAACCCACCCCCAAGGTGTGCCTGGTATTTCCTGGGAGTGCGCACCCATACTAACATGTGTCCTCTTTCCAGTGTTCTGACCTCAATTTTTGAGCTACGTCGTTCATTTTGGTATCAAATTGTTCACAATCTAAAGGCACGCCTTTTAAAGCTAGTACGATAATAATCGAACAGTAAATGTAATTTTAACATTTTTTAATTTTGGATGCTCATCACCACAATTATTTATAATGTTCCCAGTGTTCTGACTTCAACTGTCATGCTACAGCGTTCGTTATGGTATCAAATTGTTCGGAATCTAAAGGTGGGCATTTTAAAACTAGTCCCATAATAATCGAACAATAAATGGAATTTTAACATTTTTTAATTTTGGATGTTCATCACCACACAAGTATTTATAATCTTTCAAGTGTTCAGTCATCCATTGTTGTGCTATGTCGTTCATCTTGGTATCAAATTGTTAGCAATCTAAAGATGTACATTTTAAAACTAGTCCCATAATGATTGGATAAAAATATTATTTTAAAAAATATTTTAAATTTTCACACAACATGCGTCACCAGTGGACATCCATCAATTTATTTATTGACGCAGACTGCGTCACCGTCAGACAAAAGTGTTAAGCTGCGTAATACTTACATAGGCGATTGGACATATAACTCAGTTTCTCAAACTTGCTCAAACACTTTCCAATTTTTTGTGCATAATCTACTAGCAAATGCTCCAACTTTGTCTAAATGATCACCAACGAACTTGAAAAACAAGAAAATAAAAAATAATTTTAAAATTGAATATTGAAAACTTCAGATTTTCAAATCTGATTAAAAAGTATAAAATATCACCAATTGTTCATTCGGTGTTATTATGTTCTCAGAATAGCAGACGAGCTTCATTTTCATAGAATTAGAATACTGTATAGGTTTTCAGTATAGTTTACTGTAAAAAAAATCATCAATATGGCATTTGAAGACAACAAAATTTATAACTCCAAATGTTTAGGATTTATGAAAAAAAAAAAAACAGCGTTGAATGTAATGAAACGCCATTTTCTGGGCGAGTCCTGGAGGCTTCCCTGTAGCTATCCCGGCTGAATGGATATGTATATCTTTCTGGCATCAGTCAATGCATGGAGTTCTTGTCTACCGGGGACCACGAGCCAGAACCTGGCCCCCTCTAGAGAGGCACGAGGAGCAATGGCCTACAGAGATATACATATCCAATCAGCCCCGCGCCGCTGTCTGCGCAAACCCCCCCCCTACCCGGGAGTTGGAAGGGGGAGCCCCAGACCCATCTGCCGGCGACCCAACCTACAGTTCTTAGGCTGGATGTCCAAAAAACATAAAAAACACCGCCGACCAGAGGGAGGGAGGGATGCCGGGGAGCCTCCGGGACCACCCAGAAAATGACGTTTCATTACATTCAATGCTGGTTTTCTGGGGGGAGCCCTGTCGGCTTCCCGGAGCTAACTACCCAAAGATAAGGAAAAACAGGGACCTACCCAGGAGGTGGTTCGTCCTCACTCCTCAATACGAAGTCGAGACAACTGACTGCAACCGCCGACCCAAGGCCACGCAGGCCCTACCTGGGCCCCGGAATATTCACCAGGTTTGACCCCCGTTTGACCTTCAAAAAACCCTGTTTCCGAATGTCAACCCAAGACATGTTGCCAAAGACAGCAGCCAAAGCAGCAAACTTACGCACGCCGTGGGCATGGGGATAGACCGCAGGCTGGCTAGACTTAATAACCCTGCGGACAACCTGAGAGACCCGAGCCCAGGAACAGGGAAGGGAAACCGGGTCAACCCAAAGCGCATCCCCGGCCACCGAAGCCGTGGCGTGCAAATAACGGTGGAGAGCCGCAACCGGACACACACATGATGCACCCCCGGCCTAACCAACCAAGTATCAACAACCCAAGGCCCTCTCCGAATTGCAGCCATTTCATTCTTCGCCAGAAAAGGAGGAGACGGCTGCAACTGAACCAAAACGACCACCAGGACCGAAGGAGCAGAAACTCCTGCGCCGGAGGAGAGCATGAAGCTCCCTGACCCGACCCCCAGAGGCCAATGCCAACAGGAAAAGAGCTTTATAAAAACAATCCCGAACGGAAGGGGCCACAACAAACCAAGAAGAGAGAAACGAGAACACCCGGTCCAAAGACCAGGACGGCTCACGAGCAGGCCGGAGGTGAAACAACGCCCGAGAAAGCTTGCAGAACGGGACAGAAGTAACATCAACACCGATAGCAAGCTGGAGCAGTTCCGCCAGCACCGCACAATACGAGGTGACAGTATTGGGCATAAGATGACGGTCCTGGAACAACCAAGAGAGAAAGGATAGAACAACCCTATCAGAGACCGAAGAATACCTACAAAGTGATGGGAAGAACCAGAAGTACCGCCAGAAAACTTCATACTGTCGCCGAGACGAAACACGCAGGTGGGAGACCAACAACGAAGCCACCTGCGCACCATACAAGTGATGATAAACCGAAGTCAAAAACTCCAGACGTGAACACTCGAGAAGAAGACTGAACCAGCCATGTACCGGGCTGGACCGATCGGCTGAAAAAGGCGGAGCCGCGGGAAGATCCTCGGGTTCGGACACCGGGCACCACAACAGAGCCAGAAGGACAACTCTTCCCCAGTAAGTTTCCGAGCGAGCCAGGACCTGGAGCAACAGGTGAACCAGGAAAAAGAGGTACAGGTAACCCCTGTCAAACTGTCATACTGTCTAACCTGATTGTCCAGTCCAGTACATACTGCACACAACTGTCTCACCTGGAGTCCTGCTTGCCATTGGAGAAACAATGCTGTCTTTTATATCCTCCATGCGTTTACAGGCATTCACGTGAATAAGGTAGTCTCCGCCTTCTTTGAATGTCTTTTTGCAAATTAGGCATCTCTCATGCCCAGTTGGAGTCCTGAAACAAACATGAATTGCCTGTAACAATTATTATATACTACACATATATATGAGTTTGGTATTTTTCATATAAACATTATTAGATAGTAACCATTCATTTGGACCTGATGTACAGGGAGTGCCAAAACGCAATTTGTACTCAATGGAGTATAGAGTTGAAAATATAGTATTGTACACCCAGTACATCCTGCTATCAATGTAAGGTAGGTGATAGTGGGATGTACAGACTCTACAGACACAAGACTACATCTCACTCCCTCTTAAGTTCTTAAGTAGCCATATTTTACAAGGCTGCATTATATTAACCCTTAACCCTTTCACTGCGCAATGCGCCTGCAGGCCCACGTCTGGGGTGCGCTACGCAGCTCCGGGTATTTGAATTTTTCACGTTCCATTCAAAACTCCAGTGGCTACATGGGGTTCACATCAGCTTCCTCAGGGCTCTTGTAAATACACAACCATCTTTAACAAAAATCGTGGTCCACATTCCCGGGTGTGAGAGCCTCAGTAGTGAGTGAGCAACCAAGGCCAGCGCACGCAGCATGAGCTCACAGCACTGCTGGTCAGCTTGTGACCACAGCATCGCCTAATAAAGTCAAAAATATATATATATAACTTGCATTATTTAGCCATGATAGTATTACAGAAGAGCCCGAGTGTGATAATGACTGTGTACAATGTTCAAATATTAGTGATTCAATGCTGTTCGCGATGTTCACAGCGCTAGTCACAGCATTATTTCGTCCATCTAGGAATCTTCAAACGACTTCTTTAGTTCCTTTACAAAATAAACTTGTGGTCAATTATGTATGTACAGGATTTATTGACCAGTATTGTGATAACAGCAGGATTGTGGTGATAATAAGCACTGTGCGTCGTATTGTGGGAGGAGTAATTGTGGTGAGGGAGCGAGGGAGATAATTGAGGTAGCCTCACTTTGTGGCAGCCACTCTAGTTTTGCTCATCATACTAGCTTAGTGGTTCGTTATGGTGAACACATTTGTACATGGGTATATACAATGTGTGTAAATAGTGTAGTAACAGCAACAGGAGTATGTTGGGAGGGGCTATTTTGGTGAGGGAGGTGACGTAATCGTAGCGTTGTCTGCTGGCTGCTGTGTGATTTTTTCATGCAGTGTATGGTGGCCACTGTAAAGTTTGGACACAATTCCAGCTTACTTGCATAGTTCTGGTGAATAAAACATGAAGATAAGTATACATAATATGTGTAAATAGTGTAATACAAACAATAACAGCATGGTGGGAGGAGCAATGTTGGCAAGTAAGATGATGGAGGAGTGAAGGAGAGACTGGATGTTGGAGGAGTGAGGGTGTGGCAGCTGACACTCACGGAGTTCTGAGAGTGTTCATGAGTGTGTAGTGTGTAAATAGACTGTATATGTACATAAATTAGCATAATACAATGGAAATATGTGCCGGATATGTGTACACACGTCATGGACATAATACAGTGTCTTCGTACAGTACGGATGTTCTACTGCCATAATATAATGTACGAGTTCATTATACATAGGATTGGCACATAAAAGCATATAAAATGTATTTGGAACTGTGCACAGAAAATGAACACATATATATGTTCGCGGCAACTCGCGCATCCTGCCGGCCCCGGGGGCGTATGCCACGGGCGACCAGGGAATGGTGACATCACGCTCAAACTTACGGACCCCATAGCAGCTAAAATACTTACAATTTCGACCTTCTGTAACTATACCCTTACTCAGGGAAGAATTTTTGACACTTTAAAAACAGAAGATAATTTTTTCCAGAGATTTTATTTCCTGCGCACTGGTGGGGGGGGGGGGGGTCATATTTGGAGGCTGCGCCGCTAAGGGGTCCTGAGGAGATTTACACCCCCTGTGCGCAAGAAAAAAAAATTCTAAAATTTTTTCGTCTTATAAAAATGTTAATTTGTGTTTCCTGAGCACAGGAAAATAATAAAAAAATTCTGTTGTATTTACCAATGATGTAATTGAGCCGACAAGTTCGCCGATGACGTCACAGAGAGCGAGCGCTCAAGGGTGCTGTGCCAGGGAGCCGTCGTGCGCGGCTGCTCAAGAGGCCCGAGTTGCCGCGAATTTATTTTCGCAGCATTATTTACAGTATCTATGGCACATTTTACAATAATTTTTTTTACATGTACTAGTATTGTTCCAATTATTGTCACTTAACGTATTATAATAAAACTGGTATAAATTCACTATGCGCTCACATATTATTGCCACAAGTATGCGCACCAAAATGGTATATTTTACAGGAAATATACAATGTATTTGTCTTTTTTTCCAATATATACACTAAAATTCACTTGGTATGTACATGTATTTACAAAAGTATTAGACATTTAGCAGTCCTGGAGACTGTGATACTGAGAAAAATAGTCGACATGGCACAGAGGGACTGGACACGCTTTGCACCATGTTAACACCCATTAATGTTTCTGTGGCCTCATTTTTGTGCTGTAACACACAACGCACTGACACTGGCCTGCTGCATGCACTCCAGTTGGTGGTAATTTCTTGATTTGGTGTACCAGAAAGGCCTCGCTGTAAGCGAGCCTGGGTGCAGGAGCATGGTCCAACATTGGGTCCTGAATGGATCTGTGTATGTCAGTGGTGTCTTTGCCAAACTTATCTAATAATTGCTTCACAACTTGAAAACTAAACGAACGGAAATATGATTTTCTACCTGTTTTCACAAGATACATATTGTAACTGTTCAGCATTGTTACATCAATAAGGTGGAAAATCATCTTCTTGGCCCACTTTACTGTTTTCCGTACACACACTACAGCACTCACCATCATGTCACATTTATCGACTAAACGCATGTTGATGTTGTAGTCCATCACACAATCTGGCTTATATATTATTTGTTTTGTTGTTCTGTTCACCTTGCCACTGTCCACCACTGTACCAGGGTGAATGGTGGTCAGCATGTTCACTTCACGTCTGTCTTTCAAAAAAGTACCTACGGGCTCACCATAGCCCGTGCTACTTGAAACTGCTTGTTCCAAGTAGCGAATCTTTAACAACAACAACTTTAACAACAGTCTGTCTTTCCACCGGATTGAAAGTATTGCACCACTTTTTCTTACCTCGCAATCACCTACTTGCATAGCAGTGTCAAACACAGGCATTTCCCTCGTTTTGGCTTTACTGTGCCCCACACTCCAGTTTTACTATCAAGCAGGAACCTTGTTAGTAAGGGACTGGTATAATAGTTATCTGTGTGCAATATGCGGCCCCTTGTTCAGATATGGTGCAAGCAGTCCCTTCACCACACTACCTGAGAAGCCATGTTGGTCATTTGCAGGAATGTCTACATTTGTAGTGGAATACAGTATCATGTGTAACACCATTCCTGATTCACAGTCACAGAGCACAAAGAATTTAAATCCAAATTGGTGGCATTTTGAGGGAATATACTGCTTGAAGGCAGCACATCCTTTAAAAAGCACAAGGGATTCCTCAATAACCAGCTTCTGAGCTGGTACGTAGTAATCTCTGAACTTTCCAAACAGGTCATTAAGCACGTGCCTCACCCTCCGAAGCCTATCATCCTGTCTCTCGTCTGCATTATTTGCAAAATGAAGACACCATAGGAATTATCAGAAATCGGTCTCGGGACATATATTTCGCGAACAATGGTGTTGGAACAGTGTTGTCTTTGCTCCAATAATGGGATATTACGTGTTTCACAAAATGTTTCAACAACATACAAATGGCAAAAAACACATACAGTTCACCTACAGTCGTCTCTTTCCAACACTTTTATCTTGAAAATTCTGATACATCCTCACCTTCAATGAGATCAAGTCTGTTCGTTTCATGAACCATGTTCATGAAACGAACAGACTTGATCATGTTCACGTTCCATGAGCGGCTCATCGAAATATGCAGTGAAGAAGTCCATTTCACTCATTTCGTCACCTGAATTAGGGAAAAGATCTGTAGTTCCCACATCTCTATAGTCAAAGTCGGGAATTTGTGGAACAAAATCTTCCCCATCACTCCACACAAATAAACCTGCTGTCTTCCGATAGCCATTAGCTGCACCACGGCGAGGAATCCGAGGACCAGGACCAGACCAGAGCTGAAGCAGGTCTAGCAACAGTAGAGGCAGGAAGGGACGATGAGGGAAAAGTATTGGAAGGTAAGGGGATTTGTTCCTCATTGTCGCCATTTTGCTTCATCCGGCGGCGCTTAGCTGGGCGGGCAGCTGATGCGACGAAACTATGACTGGCACTAGCAGGCGTAGCAAAACTATTCTCCGATTCTAAATCACTAAAACCAGAGAATGATTCACCTGCTTCAGACTCGTCGATCATATCATAATCTGGCAATGGAACACATGAACTATGTGCTTGGGCACGAAGTGGTGTTGAGTAGTAACGGGCGACTCTCGTAGTATCCTCACCCTCCTGGCACCATGTTCACTCGAACTATCTGTTGTTTCTATATCCTCAGGATGTGTATAGTCCTCGTCTATATCTGAGTCATCAATATCAGATTCGTCAACTTCTTTGAACAATTCATTAGTAGTTTCGTCTTCGGTCAATGACTGCCCGGCGCAGTGCGCTGAGCGAGGTCAGACGCTGTGTCGTGAAGCGCACACTTGCTTGATACCTGGTTGATGGGGTTCTGGGAGTTGTTCTACTCCCCAAGCCCGGCCCGAGGCCAGGCTTGACTTGTGAGAGTTTGGTCCACCAGGCTGTTGCTTGGAGCGGCCCGCAGGGCCACATACCCACCACAGCCCGGCTGATCCGGAACTTCTCTTAGAAAACAGTCCAGTTTTCTCTTGAAGATGTCCACGGTTGTTCCGGCAATATTTCTTATAGTCGCTGGGAGGACGTTGAACAACCAGGGACCTCTGATGTTTATACAGTGCTCTCTGATTGTGCCTATGGCCCCTCTGCTCTTCACTGGTTCAATCTTGCATTTTCTTCCATATCGTTCACTCCAGTACGTTGTTATTTTACTGTGTAGATTTGGGACCTGGCCCTCCAGTATTTTCCATGTGTATATTATTTGGTATCTCTCTCGTCTTCTTTCTTGGAGAGCTTTGAGACGATCCCAATAATTTAGGTGTTTTATCTCGTATATGCGTGCCATACATGTTCTCTGTATTCCCTCTATTTCAGCAAACTCTCCTGCTCTGAAGGGGAAAGTGAGTACTGAGCAGTACTCGAGACGGGACAACACAAGTGACTTGAAGAGTACAACCATTGTGATGGGATCCCTGGATTTGAAAGTTCTCGTAATCCATCCGATCATTTTTCTGGCTGACGCGATATTTGCTTGGTTATGCTCCCTAAACGTTAGATCATCGGACATCATTATTCCCAAATCCTTGACATGCTGTTTTTCTACTATGGGAAGATTCGATTGTGTTTTGTACCCTGTATTATGTTTCAGATCCTCATTTTTGCTGTACCTGAGTACCTGAAATTTATCACTGTTAAACATCATGTTATTTTCTGCTGCCCAATCGAAAACTTTGTTGACATCTGCTTGTAGTTTTTCAATGTCTTCAGCAGAGGTAATTTTCATGCTGAATTTTGTGTCATCTGCAAAGGACGACACGAAGTGCTGACGTGTATTTTTGTCTATATCAGATATGAGAATAAGGAACAGTAGCAGTGTAAGGACTGTACCTTGAGGTACAGAGCTTTTAACTGCGCTTGAACTCGATTTTATTTGATTGACTGTTACTCTTTGTGTTCTGTTCGACAGGAAATTGAGTATCCAGCGTCCTACTTTTCCAGTTATTCCCATTGACCTCATTTTGTGAGCTATCACTCCATGGTCACATTTGTCGAACGCCTTGGTGTCTGGCCAGTAACTAAGGCCTGGGAGACAAAGGAGGCCTGCACTAGAATTTTTTCAAGATGGCGTCTGTTTACAATCGCCCCTGGCTACGATATGGGTGACCCAAGAAGTGTAGTGTTATGGGTGACCCCTTTACACCGCGGGACATTTGAATCGTTCTTGGCATCCTATGGCGTATATATACACAATGTGCACGGTGGGACTTGTTACTCATGGCATATATATACGCTATGTGCAGTTTAAGGGTTAAGAGTAAGTACAGTATATGAATTTGTATAAGAAATGTTCCAGCAAAAATCAAGTAGCATGTTGTCATGAGTGAAGTAAATAGCTAAACACAACACAACCAGTATTATGAAGCAGACCAAAAAAGACATTAAGATAGATCAATCAAATGAAAAGCTTTATTCAGAAATAGTTGTACACTCATAATTGGGAAAGTTTACGTAATAATTACCGTACATTAATTACACAAGTCAAAATAACAGCACAACACAAACATTATCCCCAAATTATACCATTGAATTTTATTAATCAAAACATATTTTCTCATGTCATTTCGATTCACATCTCAATTTCCGAGCATGTATCCTTGGTGTAAATAGTGGGTTTATGTTTGAGCTTACTTTTATACCACATTAGTAGTGGAAAATATTTCTTTATAAAGCAAATATTATTTTCCCGAATTCAGTAATGTTTTTCAGCACCGAATTCACATTCGGGTCTAATAATATGAGGACTCACATCGGTGCAAGTAGTATTTTGTTACAACCAATCACAACGATCCTATGGATCAATCCAAACCATTCCTTTGTATCTGGATCTTCAGTTAACTGGGTTCTGCTTGATTGGGACCATTTTTTTAACCCTCAAACCGCGCATATCATATATAAATGATATCAGTGACAAAACCGAAACCGCGCACATCATTTATATATGATTTCGTGTCTAGCGCTATAATTTAAACTCCCCGCCTGGGATAGGGGCAGCTATAGTACAGCCACGACCGATAGTTGCCAGATGCCACCTAGAAAAAAAATCCAGGCCAACATTCTTGGGTGTTACAGCGTCAGTATTGAGCAAGCCACCAAGGCTGGCGCACACAGCACGAGCTCACAGCACCGCTGTTCAGCTTGTGACCACAGCATCGCCTACAAATACCATAATATAAATAATACTGCTATTATTTAGCAGTGATAGTATTACTGAAGCCCCCTGACTGTGATAAAACTGACCAGGATTCTGATAATAGCAGGATTGTGGTGATATTTAGCGCTGTGCTCCATGGAGGGAGGAGTAAGGCTGTGGGAGGGAGGGTTGTGGCGTTGTTTTCTGACTGTGTGTAGCCACCATTTATTGACTGCACTCACCATACCAGCTTAGTGGTTCGATATGGTGAACACAAATGTAGATACTTATATATAACGTGTGTATAGTGTTAGATAACAGTGAGAGGAGTAGGTTGGGAGCCGCCATTTTGGTGAGGGAAGAGGGTCGTCTGCACGTCTTGGCATGGTGTTTACTGATGGCCACTATGGTCTTTGGGCACCATACCAGCTTATTTGTTCAGGTATGGTGAATAAAACAGGTAGATATATATATATAATGTGTGTATATAGCGTAATAACACCACAAACAATATTGTTGGAGGACAAATATTAGTGCGTCTGGCCTTGAGGGCGGCCGCCGATCAGCTGACTGTGTGAGTAGCTACGTCTTTGTGGCCTTTACTCACCATACAAGCTTAGATGTACAGTTATGGTGAACTAAACATGTAAATACGTATATATAATGTCTGTGTATAGTGAATAAATACAGAAAGAGTATTGTGGGGGGTGAATGAGGGTGAGTGAGGTGGTGTTGAGGGAGGGAGTGGCAGTGAGTGGCTCGCTGGTGTTTGGCGGTCACTCCTCGTTGCTTTTTGACTCACAAGACCAACTTAGTAGTTCGTTATGGTGTACAAAACATGCAAATACTTATATATAACCTGTGTATATAGTGTAACAACAGCAAAACTATTTGTTTATTGTTTTATGAACATAATAATTGAATCACTAATATGCACACCATAATTTTGAGTACAGCGATGATTCACACATTTTATAATATAAATATACCACAATTCACTGTATGGAATAATATTACTGCAAAAAAACTAAGAAAAAATCAATCAGAGACATTGAAATAATTAGGTAATAATATATTTGTGGCAACTGCCGTCTGACAGCTCGGGCGGAGTAGACCTCGTCTGGCGAAGGCTCTGCCAATGCTCCTTTTTTGCCACACTTCCTTACCCTATTGCGGCTAAAATATGCCACCTACGATTTTTTTGTTATTTTTTCCGTGATCAGGGAACAAAAAATGAACACCTACAAGACGAAAGAATTTTTTGGATTTTTTTTTTTTGTTGCGCCTGTGGGTGTGAATTCCATTTGGGCCCCTAGCGGTTTGAGGGTTAAATATGCCAAAACTAGAAGACAGAAGAAAAAGAGGTGATATGATCACTACGTACAAAATAGTAACAGGAATTGATAAAATTGATAGGGAAGATTTCCTGGGACCTGGAACTTCAAGAACAAGAGGTCATAGATTTAAACTAGCTAAACACAGATGCCAAAGAAATATAAGAAAATTCACTCTTGTAAACAGAGTGATAGACGGTTGGAACAAGTTAGGTGAGAAGGTGGTGGAGGCCAAAACCGTTAGTAGTTTCAAAGCGTTATATGACAAAAAGTGCTGGGGAGACGGGACACCATGAGCGTGGCTCTCATCCTGTAACTACACTTAGGTAATTACACACACACACACGAGATATTGTGGTGCCTACATCTTAAGAAGCACATCAACAAACTGGAAAAGGTGCACAGACATGCTACTAAGTGGCTCCCAGTACTGAAGGGCAAAAGCTATGAGGAGAGGTTAGAGGCATTAAATATGCCAAAACTAGAAGACAGAAGAAAAAGAGGCGATATGATCACTACGTACAAAATAGTAAAAGGAATTGATAAAATCGATAGGGAGGATTTCCTGGGACCTGGAACTTCAAGAACAAGAGGTCATAGATTTAAACTAGCTAAACACAGATGCCGAAGAAATATAAGAAAATTCACTTTCGCAAATAGAGTGGTAGACGGTTGGAACAAGTTAGGTGAGGTAGTGGTGGAGGCCAAGACCGTCAGTAGTTTCAAAGCGCTATATGACAAGAGTGTTGGGAAGACGGGACACCATGAGCATAGCTCTCATCCTGTAACTACACTTAGGTTAAAAAAAAAAAAAAAAATTTACACACACACACACATCTGGATCAATCTATCCACCATGAGAGTTAGAAGAAGACCAGAACGTGAAGATGCCAACATAGAAGACACTGCTCAACATCCCATGCCACTACACCTGATTAAATTATTAAATTAAAGGAAAATGTCAGTGATTTTAGAAGAATAGGAAAATATGAGAAAGACAAGAACCGCCCCTTAAGGGTGACTTTAATGGAGTGAAAACCATGATGGAAGTGCTTAGAAATGCCAGGAAATTGCAGTGATGAGGTTGGCAAACTTTGGTCAATAAGACAAGACCTCTCAAGGAAAGACAGGCGAGAAAAGCTGAAAATGAACCTAATTGAAGCAAAACGTCTAAATGGGGATAGAAATGAAGACAAATTCTTTTTTCTACAAAGTGACAGGGACTGGAAAGCTTGTGAAATGGTACATAAAAACAAAGCAACAAGATCAGTAGTGGAAGGGGGAGTAAAGAGCAAAGGGAAAGGGAACAAGTTCCTGAAAATTGTATATACCAACATAGATGGAGTGAGGTCAAAAACTTTGGAGTTGCAAGATATAATTCAGCTCATGGTCCCAGATATTGTTGCATTATCAGAGATGAAACTTGAAGGAAATATATTAAATGAAGTCCTATTCCCAAGGGGTTATTCAGTTTGGAGACGTGACAGGAAAACTAGGAAGGGAGGAGTGGCTGTGCTGGTGAAAGAACACCTGAAGGTAAGAGAGTTAATATTTGAAAACCCTCAAGATATTGACATAATGGCATTGTAGGTCTGGAATCAGGATAAGCTGATAATTTTAAATGCCTACAGCCCACCAGCAAGCAACACATGGACAAAGGAAGAACTGGATGACAAACGAGAGGGCCTCATAATGGTCATGAGAGATGATATTGTACAAGCAAATAAAGATAAATCATGACTGTTGATACTGGGGGACTTCAACTTTAAAGCAATATACTGGGAGGCCTATGAAGCAAGAACGGAGGACTTTTGGACATGCAGATTTGTGAACCTCATTCTGGAGACATTCTTGTATCAACACATAAAGCAAGCCACAAGAATGAGGGAGGGAGATATACCGTCAGTACTGGATCTAGTATTCACCAGGAAAGAAGAAGAGATTTTTGACATCCAGTACCTTCCTCCCTTGGGAAAAGAGTGATCACATCCTGTTAGACATTAAATATGCTTTAAGATATCATCTAGAAGAAAATGGGGACATTGAAACAGATGATAAACTCGATTTAAGGAGAGGTCACTATGGGGAACTTCGACATTTTTTTAATGAGTGTAAGTGGACAGACTTGTTGCTAGGCAGGGAAGTAAATGAAATGTATGCCAAATTTTGCAAAATATATGATGAAGGCACACAAACATTCATACCAAAGCAGAGATACAGGGCCAGAAAACAGGATTGGTTTAACAGAAATTGTGAGAGGGCCAGAGACCAAAAGACACAAAAATGGAATCAGTAAAGGAAGAGGCCAAACCCCCAAACATACCAGCGATACAAAGATGCGAGAAACAACTATATGGCAGTAAGGAGAGAGGCAGAAAGAAATTTTGAAAAAGGGATAGCGGATAAATGTAAAACAGAACCGGGCCAATTCTACAAATTCATAAACAACAAATTGCAGGTAAAGGATAATATCTAAAGGTTAAAAATGGGAAACAGATTCGTGGAAAATGAAAAGGAAATGTGTGAAACATTAAACGAAAAGTTCCAAAGCATGTTTGTACAAAATTAAATCTTCAGAGAACCAGATACGATAAGAATTCCAGAGAACAACATAGAGTGTATAGAGGTGTCTAGAGATGAAGTGGAAAATATGCTCAAGGAGCTCAGTAAGAATAAAGCAGTTGGCCCAGAAGGAGTTTCACCATGGGTTCTGAGAGAATGTGCATCTGAGCTCAGCATTCCACTTCACCTGATCTTTCAGGCATCCCTGTGTACAGGAGTCGTAGCAGTCGTGTGGAAGCAGGCTAACATAGTTCCAATCTACAAAAGTGGCAGCAGGGAAGACCCCCCTCAATTATAGACCTGAATCATTGACTAGTGTAATAGTTTAAGTATTGGAAAAACTAATCAAAACTAAATGGGTAGAACACCTGGAGAGAAATGATATTATATCAGACAGACAGTATGGTTTTCAATCTGGAAGATCCTGTGTATCGAATTTACTCAGTTTCTATGATCGAGCCACAGAGATTTTACAGGAAAGAGATGGTTGGGTTGACTGTATCTATCTGGACCTAAAAAAGGCTTTCGACAGAGTTCCACATAAGAGGTTGTTCTGGAAACTGGGAAATATTGGAGGGATGACAGGTAAGCTTCTAACATGGATGAAAAATTTCCTGACTGATAGAAAAATGAGGGCAGTAATCAGAGGCAATGTATCGGACTGGAGAATGTCACAAGTGGAGTACCACAGGGTTCAGTTCTTGCACCAGTAATGTTTATTGTCTACATAAATGATCTACCAGTTGGTATACAGAATTATATGAATATGTTTGCTGATGATGCTAAGATAATGGGAAGGATAAGAAACTTAGATGATTGTCATGCCCTTCAAGATGACCTGGACAAAATGAGTATATGGAGCACCACTTGGCAAATGGAATTTAATGTTAATAAATGCCACGTTATGGAATGTGGAATAGGAGAACATAGACCCCACGCAACCTATATATTATGTGAGAAATCTTTAAAGAATTCTGATCAAGAAAGATCTTGGGGGTGGTTCTAGATAGAAAACTATCACCTGAGGACCACACAAAGAATGTTGTGCGAGGAGCCTATGCCACGCTTTCTAACTTCAGAAATGCTTTTAAATACATGGATGGCGATATACGAAGAAATTGTTCACGACTTTTGTTAGGTCAAAGCTAGAATATGCAGCGGTTGTGTGGTGCACATATCTTAAGAAGCACATCAACAAACTGGAAAAGGTGCAAAGACATGCAACTAATTGGCTCCCAGAACTGAAGGGCAAGAGCTACAAGGAGAGGTTAGAGGCATTAAATTTGCCAAAACTAGAAGACAGAAGAAAAAGAGGTGATATGATCATTACATACAAAATAGTAACAGGAATTGATAACATCGATAGGGAAGATTTCTTGAGACCTGGAACTTCAAGAACAAGAGGTCATAGATTTAAACTAACTAAACACAGATGCCGAAGAAACATAAGAAAATTCACTTTCGCAAACAGAGTGGTAGACGGTTGGAACAAGTTAGGTGAGAAGGTGGTGGAGGCCAAGACCGTCAGTAGTTTCAAAGCGTTATATGACTGAGTGTTGGGAAGACGGGACACCACGAGTGTAGCTCTCATCCTGTAACTACACTTAGGTAATTACACACACACACACACAAAAAGAATAAGGATGGGAGGAGAAGAAAATATCAAAGTGTTCAGTGAGGATCCACAAGGTCTTCTCTGAGTACAGGTATTCTATATTTTCTTCTCCGAGACTATGGGTTCCTACACTTGCACCAGAGGTGGTACCCCCTTTTAGGTTTAAAAAAAATAATAATTGTGTGTATATATGTATAACTCACTTTATTTTAAAATTTCATTACACAAAAAGGGCTACAACATTGGTTACATGCAGGATACAAGGCTACTCGTCACAGATTGTAGAGTTCCTCCAGCTCCTCTGATGGCGGGCAGGAACCATGGTAGCAGTGAGCATTTCACTGGTCACTGGAATGTATTTACAATGTCAAAAAATTAAAGCAAATTCATTCATTTTGGGAATAAATCCATTCATCCATCCATCATACCTGGAGAAGGTTTAGTAACACAGTATTAGTAACAGTATTTAGTAACAGTATCAGTAACACAATTCACTTTAATAATTTGGCTTTTCAATATTTTATTATTAGTAATGATTTTTGTGCCTAGCGACCTTAGCCAGTATGCTCGTCCAGCTCCCTAGCCTACGGCACTGTCTCACATCTGTAATACCGCTGCATTAGATGCAGGGCAATTTTTTGAAACATTTAAGGATAACCAGCTTTAAATGTAATGAAAAGAAATTTTCTGGGAAAGTCCTAGAGGCCAGTTCTACTTACCAAAAATGGCCCACTAGATACTCAGATTAGTCCCCGAAGCTTCAGCGTTCAAGCAAGCTCGGCATCTCACCCATTTAAAGTTTGAAAAGCTATCCAAGCTATCAGCCTGGATAGCTTCCTGGAGCAATCCAAGCTGATATGCTAATGTCAGACTTTTGCATCAGTCATGTGTATGGAGTTCTGTGGGCCTACCGGGGACCACCTGGCACCTTCACAGAGACTCGAGGACCAATGGCCTAGTGCTTATCCTGGTCGCTTTCGTGGCTAGTCCTTTCTCTCCCCCCCCCCCCCCCAGCTCTTGCTGGGGCTCCTAACTCTTCTGCTCTCTTGATTCATTCTGATGTTCCCTTTGTCCCCTTAATTTTTCCTTTGCCTCTCCATTGTTCTGCTGCTCGTATCTTTGTGGGGAAATGGTACACTGTTTATTCCATTTATCTTCCCCCGAGTGTCCAGCTTTCTCTTCCTGATCTGAAACACCACCTGGACTCCTTGCCGGAGCCTGTGCTCCTGCTGGGTGATTTCAATTGTCGTCATTTCCTTTGGAGTGATGTTCTGATGAACACCCGGGGTTGCCTTCTTGAGCCGTTTATCCTCTCTTCTTCCCTGTCTCTAATGAATTCTGGTGAGCCCACGCATTTGGACTCTCGGACTCGCACCCTTTCCTGTCTTGATCTTTCTCTTTGCTCGTCTTCTCTTTACTTAGATTTCACATGGCAGGTTCTTGATGATCTCCATGGCAGTGACCATTTCCCCATCCTTGTTACCTTTCTCTCTTTTCACCCTCCCCTTTCCTTCCCTAGGTGACAGTTTGCAAAAGCGAACTGGAACATCTTTACCCTCAGTGCTGCTCTTTCTGACCTCTCCCTCACTCTCTCCTCGTTCTTCATGACACTGTCTTCGACACTGCCCTCCGCTCTATTCCTCTCTCTTCGTCTCAGGGTCCACGGAAGTGCGTTCCCTGGTGGAATGCAGACTGTGCTCGGGCTGTCCGCTGTAAGCGTGCAGCCTGGAAGAGACACCGCCATCAACAGATGGCCGATTCTTTTCTTTTCTTTCGAAAGGCGAGTGCGGTGGCCCGTAGGGCCATCCGAACAGCTTAACGTGAATGTTGGGCATCTTATGTCTCCACCATTACGTCCGAAACTCCTCTGCCACAGATCTGGAAGCGTATCCGCAAGATAGCGGGTAAGTTCGTTCCCGATGTTTCACCGGTCCTTCACCTCAGTGGTACTCTTGTGGCGGACCCATTGCAGGTCACTACCAAACTGGGTTCCCACTTTTCTTCTGTTAGCTCTGGTCTTCATCTTCCCCAATCTTTCCTTCTTCGTAAACATGTCCTTGAGTCTCGTCCTTTAGATGTCTGCACTCGTCTTCGACTTCCTTATAACGATCCCTTCTCTCTCTCTCCGAACTTCGTTCTGCCCTGGCCCTCTGCGGTTCTACGGTGGCGGGCTCCGATTGTATTCATTATGAGATGCTTTGCCATCTCCCTCTGTGCACGTCTCAGTATTTACTGAGTCTGTATAATTGGATCTGGGAGTCGTCGTCAGTCCCTGAGGACTGGCTCGATGCCGTTGTCCTCTCTGTTCGCAAACCAGGGTCTCTGGGTACTTCCCCTAAGGACTTTCACCTTATTGCCCTTACAAGTTGTGTCTGCAAACTCTTTGAACGTATGGTTAACGTTCGTCTGATGTGGTTTCTGGAACACCATCACCTCCTCTCCCCTTCTCAATTTGGTTTCCGCAAGTGCCACAGGACAACAGATGTCCTGGTGAACTTGGAGGTCTATATTCGTACTGCTTTTGCTGCGAAGACCTCCGTTTTCCAGGTCAAAAAGGACGGCAACAAGGCTTATGACACCACTTGGCAATATCATATTCTATCCCAGCTTCATTCTTTTGGCCTTCGTGGTCATCTCCCTCTCTTTCTCCGCAGCTTCCTCTCTCGTCGTTCCTTTCGGGTGCGGCTTGGTACTGCTCTCTCTGCCTCTTTTCAGCAATACGAAGGAGTGCCCCAGGGTAGTATTCTGAGCACTACTCTTTTTCTGGTTGCCCTCAATGGTCTTCTTTCCTCTCTTCCTTCAGGAGTCTTCTCCTCTCTGTATGTCGATGATCTTACCCTTTGCTGTCAGGGTGATGATTCGCCTCTCCTTCAACGCAGGCTTCAACTTGCGATTGATGCCGTGTCATCTTGGGCCACCGATCATGGCTTCACGTTCTCTACTACTAAAACTTGTGCCAAGACTTTTACTCGGAAATGGGTCGTTCTTCATCCCTCTGTCACTTTATGGTCATACCCATGAGTACAAAGATTCCGCGAAGCTTTAGGGGTTATTCTTTGACACTCGTTTGTCTTGGTCTCCCCATATCTCTTACCTCCGTGTTGAGTGCTTTAAGGCCCTTACCCTCCTTCGGGTATTGTCCCATACTTCTTGGGAAGTGGATAGGCGCGTACTCCTTGCTTTACATTCCTCTCTCGTCCTGTCTAAGCTCGATTATGGTTGCCCTGCTTACTCGTCTGCTTCTCCTTCCCCTCTTCGACGTCTTGATACTTTGCACCATACTGGATTGCACCTCAGTTCTGGTGCCTTTCGTTTGCCTCCCGTCCTCAGCTTGTATGTTGACACCGGCTTCCTATCCCTCCTATCTATGTTGCAGTCCTTGCAACATCCTTCCTCTCGCCTGTCGTGCTTTAACTTTTACCCTTCCTGCGGTTCCTGTTCCTCTTCACCGCCTCCCTCTTTCTGTCCTGTTATCTCGCTTACAGGATTTTCTTTCCGTTCGTATTTCTAATATTTCTCCTCATGTAGTTTCTTCTTTGCCCCCATGGAGAGTCCCCCTTTCGCAGTTTTGTACATCCTTGACCCGCATCCCTAAAGCTTTTACCCCTCCTATGGTTCTAAAACGCCTTTTCCTTGAGCACTTTCTTCTCAGTTCCACTCCGTTTCCATCGTCACTGATGGGTCTAAGTCTGCGGACGGTGTTGGCTACTCTGTTGTTTTTCGTGATCACACTTATATGTGTTGGTTACCTCATGGGACTAGCATCTTCACAGCGGAGCTTTATGCTATTCTCTATGCTCTTCATCTCCTGCTCTCTTGTTGTCAATCTTCCTTTGTAGTTGTTGTTGACTCTCGTAGTGCCTTTCATGGCTCTCGGGTCCTTTAACCCTTAACATGCTCGGGGTTTAATATCCTGTCATCCCCACAGGCGCATGTCATTTTGAAAAAAAAAAAAATTATTTTTTCTTTCTAACCTGTTAATTTGTGTTCACTGATCACGGGAAAATAATAAAAAAATCGCAAGTGGCATATATTGCCCGCTATAGGGCGGGGAAGTCTAGCAAATTATGGGCGCTGACTCAGCGTGCGTCCCAGGCGGTCTGTTGCTCGCAAGCTGTCAGGCCAGAGTTGCCACAAAGAGATAATTACCGAATTATTTCAATGTCTCTGATTGATTTTTCATACTTTTTTTGCTGTAATATTATTCAATAGTGTGTAGTTTGATCTATTTATATAATAAAATGAGTGAATCGTTGGTGTACTCAAAAATATTGTGTGCATATTGTTGATTCAATTATGTTCATCAATCAGTGAACAAATACTTTGTCGGTTATTACACTATAAGCACAGGTTATATAAGTATTTGCATCTTTTGTTCACTATAATGAACCACTAAGTAGCTATTATGAGTCAAAAAGTAATGAGGAGTGACCGCCGTGTACCAGCCAGCCACTCCCGCCCTCCCTCCAGTCATCTGACTCACCCTCATTCTCCTCTCGCAATAATGTTTTTGCTATAATTCACTGTATACAGACGTTATATATAAGTATCTACATGTTTTGTTCACCATAACTGTACATCTAAGCTTGTATGGTGAGTAAAGGCACAGAGATGTGGCTACTCACATAGTCAGCTGATCGGCGGCCGCCCTCAAGGTCAGACGCACTAATATTTCTCCTCTAACAATACTGTGTGGTGTTATTACGCTATATACACACATTATATATAAATATCTACCTGTTTTATTCATCATACTTGTACAAATAAACTGGTATGGTGCCCAAAGACCATCGTGGTAACCAGTAAACAACACCGTCGTCTGCACGGTGGCGTCGTGCAGACGACGCCACCGCCCTCACTAAAATGGCGGCTCCAAACCTTCTCTTGCTGTTTATACCCTCTATACGGACGTTATATATGTGTCTACATTTGTGTTCACCATAACGAACCACTAAGCTGGTATGGTGAGTGCAGTCAATAAAAGGTGGCCACACACAGTCAGAAGACATCGACACCACCCTCCCTCCCACAGCATTACACCTCCTTCCATGGCGCACAGCTCTAAATATCACCACAATCCTGCTATTATGCTATTATCAGAACCCTGGTCAGTTTTATCACAGTCAGGGGTCTTCTGTAATAATATCATCGCTACATAATAGCATGAACAAGTATAATTTGGCATTTTTAGGCGATGCTGTGGTCACAAGCTGAACAGCAGTGCTGTTAGCTCATGCTGCGTGCGTCAGGCTTGGTTGCTCACTCAATACTGAGGCCAATAACACCCGGGAGTTTGGCCCACGATTTTTTTTAAAAATGGCGTCTGTTTACAAGAGCCCTGATGAAGGTGTGGTGAACCCCGTGTATCCGCGGGCTGTTTAAATCTTGCGTAGTACTCCAACACATCATATGACGTGATGCGCAGTTTACTGGAACAACGTCCAGCACGTCATATGACGTGATGCGCACTTTAAGGGTTAATCTGGTTCATCCAGTGGTTGTCGTGATCCAGCATTGGCTGTTCTTGTTCACAGTAAATTTAAGTCGGTTGAGTTTTGTTGGGTTCCCAGCCATATTGGTGTCAATTTAAATGAGCGTGCGGATGCTGCCGCCAGGGAGGCTGTCCACTCTTGTCCCATCTCTCGTAAAGGTATTCCTTATTCCGACTTTTACCCGGTTATCCATTCCTCCATCCTTACCCGTTGGCAGGCTTATTGGTCGTCTGTTACTGGTAACAAACTGCGTTCTCTTAAAAGTTGTCTGTCCTCGTGGCCGTCCCCCTACCACCGTAACCGGCAATGGGAAACGGCTCTGGCGAGGTTGCGTATTGGCCATACTCGCTTAACTCATGGTCACTTAATGGAGCACAGCCCTGCTCCTTATTGTCCTAATTGCATTGTCCCTCTTACAGTTGTGCATATCCTTGTTGAATGTCCTGATTTCCGGGATGAGCGTGTCTTGATTTCCGACCGTCCCTCACGGTCACTTGTCTCTCAATAGTGACTATAATAGTCTCTCTTGGCGATTCGGATAATTTTGATATCATTCACCTTATGCGTTTCTGTTCGCGTATTGGCATCCTTGGTGATATTTAGCGCCCTCTGATTATCCCGCACATTTGATGGTGCTACATAGCCTTCTCGGTTTGGTGCCTTCTATTGATAATTACTTACTTGTGTGGTGCCCCTATCTTAGGAAGCACATCAACAAACTGGAAAAGGTGCAAAGACATGCTACTAAGTGGCTCCCAGAACTGAAGGGCAAGAGCAACGAGGAGAGGTTAGAGGCATTAAATATGCCAAAACTAGAAGACAAGAAAAAGTGGTGATATGATCACTATGTACAAAATAGAAACAGGAATTGATAAAATCAATAGGGAAGATTTCCTGAGACCTGGAACTTTAAGAACAAGAGGTCATAGATTTAAACTAACTAAACACAGATGCCGAAGAAATACTGTATAAGAAAATTCACTTTCACAAACAGAGTGGTAGACTGTTGGGACAAGTTAGGTGAGAAGGTGGTGGAGGCCAAGACCGTCAGTAGTTTCAAAGCGTTATATGACAGAGTGCTGGGAAGACGGGACACCACGAGCGTAGCTCTCATCCTGTAACTATACTTAGGTAATTCCTTTAGGTAATTACATACACACACACCAATCTACACCCGCTCCTGACACACACCCACACCCGCTCCCGACGGGTGGAATAATGGACAAGATAGAGCTATTTCCCCCACCCCCCGTTACAGTGTGGAAAAAGGCTAACATAGTTCCAATCTACAAAAATGGCAGTAGGGAAGACCCCCTCAATTATAGACCTGTATCATTGACAAGTGTAATAGTGAAAATATTGGAAAAAATAATCAAAACTGAATGAGTAGAACACCTGGAGAGAAATTATATAATATCAGGCTGACAGTATGGTTTTCGATATGAAAGATCCTGTGTATCGAATTTACTCAGTTTCTATGATCAAGCCAGAGAGATTCTACAGGAAAGAGATGGTTGGGTTGACTGTATCTATCTGGACCTAAAAAAGGCTTTTGACAGAGTTCCACATAAGAGGTTGTTCTGGAAACTGGATAATATTGGAGGGGTGACAGGTAAGTTTCTAACATGGATGAAAAATTTTCTGACTGACAGAAAAATGAGGGCGGTAATCAGAGGCAATGTATTGATCTGGAGAAATGTCACAAGTGGAGTACCACAGGGTTTAGTTCTTGCACCAGTGATGTTTATTGTCTACATAAATGATCTACCAGTTGGTATACAGATTATATGAACATGTTTGCTCATGATGCTAAGATAATAGGAAGGATAAGAAACTTAGATGATTGTCATGCCCTTCAAGATGACCTGGACAAAATAAGTATATGGAGCACCACTTGGCAAATGGAATTTAATGTTAATAAATGCCATGTTATGGAATGTGGAATAGGATGAACATAGGCAACTCCGGCCTGACAGTTTGCGAGCAACAGACTGCCAGGGACGCATGCTGAGTCAGCGCCTATAATTTGCCAGACTTCCCCGCCCTATAGTGGGCAATATTTGCCACTTACGATTTTTTTTATTATTTTTCCCGTGATCAGTGAACACAAATTAACAGGTTAGGAAGAAAAATATATATTTTTTTTTTTTCAAAATTACATGCGCCTGTGGGGAAGAAAGGATATTATACCCTACCATGTTAACCCTCAAACCGCTAGGGGCCCAAATGGAATTCACACCCACAGGCGCAACAACAAAAAAAAATCCAAAAAACCAGCGTTGAATGTAATGAAACGCCATTTTCTGGGTGAGACCCGGAGGCTCCCCGGAGCTTTACCGGCTGATATGCTAATGTCAGACTTTGGCATCAGTCATGTGTATGGAGTTCTAGGGCCTACCGGGGACCACGAGCCAGAACGTGGCCCCCTCAGAGAGGCAAGGGGAGCAATGGCCTATAGAAACCCCCGTGTGGTTGGAAGCATTCTATGTCTGCCATCGACCAGGTCAAGCATCCAGAAAGGTAAGCATTCCAAAACAAACCCCTATTCTGGTGAAAATTGCTACCTAAAACCGAACTAGTGGATAGAACTCTTCAACAGAAAACAAGGAAACTAGTATGACGTCATACGTCACCGTGCCGCTGTCTGCGCAGCTCCCCCCTCCCCGGGAGGGGGAAGGGGGAGCCCCAGACCTCCCACGCCGGCTATCCACCCATCAGTTCTGAGGCTGGATGTCAAAACACGCGAAAAACGCCGACCGGAGGGAGGGAAGGTTGCCGGGGAGCCTCCGGGTCTCACCCAGAAAATGGCGTTTCATTACATTCAACGCTGGTTTTCTGGGGGGAGCCCCGTCGGCTCCCCGAAGCTAACTACCCACAGAGGAAGGTCAAAGGGACAGAACCGGGAGGCGGACACCACGCACCCCCCAAGGAGGCGAGACAACCGGCAGCAAACGCCAACTCAAGGCGCCACAGCCCCGAAAATCTCGGGAACAACACGACAACCACGAGCAGCAAGGCCCCTGCACGAACACCAAAAATCCATGCCCGAAAGACCGCAACGCCGCGTCGCCCAGATGGCAGCGAAGCCACGAACGCCACAGGCATGAGGGAAGAACACAGGCAGCGTAGCCGCAAGAACACGACCACCCGGGACATTATCACCCGCGAACCGGAAGAACAGAACCGGATCAACGCAAAACGCGCTCCGGACCCAAACGCTGCGGCACGCAAACAACAGCGGAGGGCCGCCACTGAACACAAAAACGACACACCCCCGGCCCGACCAACGAAGAACCAAAAAACCCTGGACCCCTCCAGAATGCAGCAGCCCCACCCCGCTCCAGAAAAGATGGAGACTGCTGCCACCAAACAACCAAAATGCTAAAACCGAAGGAGCAAGGAAACTCCGACTCGACCCCAAGAGGCAAAGGCCCAAAGGAAAGAGCCGACGAAAAAACACACCGGAACCGAAGGGGCACTACCAACCGAGGAGAAGACAGAGCACGCTGACCAGAGACCAGGATGGTGCAAGCGGCGCATGAACAGGCCGGAGGTGAAACGACGCACAAGACAGCTGACTAACGGTGCAGAAGCAACACCAAGACCGAAAGCAAGCTGAAGTGGCTCCGCCCGCACTGCACGAAAAGAGGCGACAGTATGTGGCAAGACGATGGCCCCCAACCCCCACCAGAAAACCAAGCTAACAAGAGTAACCACCTAAGAAGGGACAGGAAAAGGAAGGACCGCCAAAATACCCCATACTGCCGCCAAGAGAAGCACGCAGGTGGGACACCTACCACGAAGCCACCCGACCACCAACCGGAGGCGAGACCGCGAGGCAGAACATAAGCAGCCCCGACAAGGCCCCTCCGAGCCCAGGAAAAAAGCGGAGCCGCGGGAAGATCTCGGGCGCGACCACCGAAACCCAGGCGGCACAAGGAGATGGAACGTCTGCCGAACAGAAAAACTCCCCAAAGCATGCAAGCCCGCCAGGAGTTCAGAAACGACGGGTCCGACGCGAGACATCGCAAGACCCCCAAAAAAACCAACCGGCAGGGCAAGCTAAGAAACCAAAGAAGGCGGAAGGGTCGCCGCCAGAACAGCACCCGAACCAAGGGGTACGAACAACTGCAATAGACCGAGACAAAGAAGCACATCACAGGACACAGGCTGACCAACGCCTAAGAACAAACGCAGAACATCCCTGCTGCAGAGGAGGCAGGAAGAAAGAGCAGAAGCACAAAAACACCAGGAGAACAACCAGGGGTGGACAATCAGGCAGGGACAGAAAAACCCCCACGCAATCCCCAGGCACAAAACGGCAGCAAAGTGCCACTCCACAACCGGACACAGGAACAAGGACACGCCACCGTGAAACACGGTACCAATGCACACATGCAGCAGCATTAACAGACACCACTGCAACATGCAACATGTAAATAGCAACTCCCTTCTGCAAAGGCAGAGAACGGAGCAGGCAGACCCCAGACAGGGCCAACGGAGACACGACAAAAACCCTGCAGGCCCAGAAACCTGCACCAGGCGATCGACGGCGGAGAAACCCCGCTCGATACCTGCTGGATGAGGTACTGGGAGCTCTTTTACACCTGAAGCCCGGCCCAAGGCCAGGCTAGACCGGCCAGAGGGTAGCCCACCAGGCAGCTGCTAGGAGCAGTCCACCGGCCCACATACCCCCACAACCAGGACGGGCCGGAACTGCCATACGAAAACAGGCTAGTGCGCCCTGGAAGTCCACGGACGAACCAGCAAGAAGGCTTATGCTCGCAAGTAGGTCGTGTAACAAGCACAGACCTCTGATGGTAATACAGTGTTCCCCAAATGTGCCAATAGCACCACTGCACTCCACTGGTACTGTCCCGCAAGTTCTACCAGATAGGCGGGACCCAAGAGCCAGAGCTCAAATCCTGCAAGCACAGCCAGGAGCCTCACCAGGTGAGTACAGAACCAACCCTACAACCCCCACACCTCACAACATTAAAAAAGGAGGGTCCCCTGAATGACTCCAGCATGGGTTGGACATGCACATGAGGGGGACAGGAAGGGTTGAAAAAGGGACAGTCACTGGTGTGCGAACGGTCTCAGTCGTACAAAAATATACCTAAATAAAGACAGGTATATAAACAACACCGCATCCAGCGCCAGCCAAAAGACGCCAGACCGCAGAAACTCAAAAGAAAGCAAAGAGCCCAAAAAGGAGCCCAACCGGGTGACAAGCAGCCCAACCGGGCGACAAGCAGCCCAACAGGGCGACAAGCAGCCCAACAGGGCGACAAGCAGCCCAACAGGGCGACAAGCAGCCCAACAGGGCGACAAGCAGCCCAACAGGGCGACAAGCAGCCCAACAGGGCGACAAGCAGCCCAACAGGGCGACAAGCAGCCCAACAGGGCGACAAGCAGCCCAACAGGGCGACAAGCAGCCCAACAGGGCGACAAGCAGCCCAACAGGGCGACAAGCAGCCCAACAGGGCGACAAGCAGCCCAACAGGGCGACAAGCAGCCCAACAGGGCGACAAGCAGCCCAACAGGGCGACAAGCAGCCCAACAAGGCGACAAGCAGCCCAACAAGGCGACAAGTAGCCCAACAAGGCGACAAGTAGCCCAACAGGGCGAAAAGTAGCCCAACAGGGCGACAAGTAGGAGGAGCCGACAGACGTTCCAATAATGCGGGAAGTAGCGAAAAACCTTCCCATACCCTCGAGAACACAGAATCCAACACTAGTCTCGAAGGCACACGAAGGCGCAGGCGCACCTGAGATCAGAAGTCACGCAGAACCCCATTGAACGGGGAAACATGACGAAAACACCGTCCCAAAAAGGGGTGGGAGGAAACATCCACCCACAGGACGGAACCAACCGACTCAAAGGCCAAGGAACCGAGCCCAGGGAGAGGCTGACGCCCAACAGCACGTACGGTGAGTGGGGAGGAAAAACCCCACTCCGCGTAACCACAAGCCCCGCCTAGAGGGGGATAAAAACCCCCACGGGGTCCAATGGGGCCAAGGCCCCCCCAAGTCAGCCCCTTCACAGCCCCGGGAACCTACACGACAGGCCCCGGGGCCGAGCCGTTCCCCCAAAGCCCCGGCCGTACCAGAAAACCGGGGCAGCCGTGAAAACACTAATAAAGGGAGCCCACTGGCAGACTCGTACAACACGGCTGGAGGAACAGGCTCAAATGCCCCCGTCACTACCCCGGAAGGGGAATTCCCCGAGACTGCCCGAGTCTCAACACCATCAAAAACCCCGCCCCGAACCTACAGACGGTAAGGAACCGGATGCAGGCAGGAAGGGTGATCCAGAGGAAAGACAAGGGGGCGTGGATGGAACCGAAGCAATCAACACCCCCAAGTCCCAAAACGAACTACAACGGGGCAGCCCCGGGGCTCCCGGGGAGGAAACCACGAGAACGTTGCCACCACCAAGGCTCAAGTGCAACGCCCCTGCTGCCCGCACCCGCTTTGTTAGCACAACTGGGTAACCGAGCCACAACGAGCAACCAAACTCGCAGGACTCCGGGTTGAAGGTGTCACCAACCCCACAGGCAGCAGACGGAGGCAAAACAGAGTCACCCAGAGACAAAGGGTGAGAGCAACCCTCAAACTCGCTGGAAGCGAGGGGGGGGACTCTGGGGTCACATCCATTGGACCCGCGCGCCCCCAGGGGTTTCCCAGGGTCCCGAGCGTTTACTATAAGAGGACTCGCGCTCAGGTAATCCCAGGCAGGGTACTGCTAACCGGCACCCAAAGCTACCAAACAACTTTCTAAGAGCTGAACCCCCGGGACGTGTACACTCACGGGGACCTAGCAGGGGTACCACCAGAAAATACTCAGAACACAAGGGACACAAGGGGCAAGAACGAAGGCAGACCCCCCACCAGGTAGATAAACAAAAAGAAAAAGAAAACCCCGCAAGAGGACAGCGTACCCAAGCGGAACAGAGCCGGCCGCTATGATTGGTAAAGACAAGCTGCACAGTACCCTGCGGCCCACCAGTGCAAAAACTGCCCCTTACTCTTAAGGCGAACAAGGGAGACAGAACACCCGAGCACACAAAGAGCGGCTGAAAACCAAGCAGTAAATGGCCAAGCAGGGGCAGGACCCAAGGAACTTGTGGAAGGTGGCCCCAAGCCCCAAGGGCAGTACTTACAGAGCACCTAGGGAAGGGAACCCTAGGCGCATGCAGCCCGAGTACTGAAGAATCACTCCCGGCTCACGCACCACCTAGAAAACAGACACCACACTCTAGGTACAGTGCTGAAACAACCACTGGAGCCGGAGCACATAACCATTGCCTATAGCATCAGCCGAAGAACTGATGGGTGGATAGCCAGCGTGGGAGGTCTGGGGCTCCCCCTTCCCCCTCCCGGGGAGGGGGGAGCTGCGCAGACAGCGGCGCGGTGACGTATGACGTCATACTAGTTTCCTTGTTTTCTGTTGAAGAGTTCTATCCACTAGTTCGGCTTTAGGTAGCAATTTTCACCAGAATAGGGGTTTGTTTTGGAATGCTTACCTTTCTGGATGCTTGACCCGGTCGATGGCAGACATAGAATGCTTCCAACCACACGGGGGTTTCTATAGGCCATTGCTCCCCTTGCCTCTCTGAGGGGGCCACGTTCTGGCTCGTGGTCCCCGGTAGGCCCTAGAACTCCATACACATGACTGATGCCAAAGTCTGACATTAGCATATCAGCCGGTAAAGCTCCGGAGAGCCGACGGGGCTCCCCCCAGAAAATTCTTTTGTCTTATAGAAGTGTTAATTTTTGTTCCCTGATCACGGAAAAAATAACAAAAAAATCGCAGGTGGCATATTTTAGCCGCAATAGGGTAGGGAAGTGTGGCAAAAAAGGGGCGTTGGCAGAGCCTTCACCAGACGAGGTCTACTCCGCCCGAGCTGTCAGACGGCAGTTGACACAAATATATTATTACCTAATTATTTCAATGTCTCTGATTGATTTTTTCTTGTTTTTTTTGCAGTAATATTATTCCATACAGTGAATTGTAGTATATTTATATTATAAAATGTGTGAACCATCGCTGTACTCAAAATTATGGTGTGCATATTAGTGATTCAATTATTATGTTCATAAAACAATAAACAAATAGTTTTGCTGTTGTTACACTATATACACAGGTTATATATAAGTATTTGCATGTTTTGTACACCATAACGAACTACTAAGTTGGTCTTGTGAGTCAAAAAGCAACGAGGAGTGACCGCCAAACACTAGCGAGCCACTCACTGCCACTCCCTCCCTCAACACCACCTCACTCACCCTCATTCACCTCCCACAATACTTTTTCTGTATTTATTCACTATACACAGACGTTATATATACGTATTTACATGTTTTGTTCACCATAACTGTACATCTAAGCTTGTATGGTGAGTAAAAACCATAAGACGTAGCTACTCACACAGTCAGCTGATCGGCGGCCGCCCTCAAGGCCAGACGCACTAATATTTGTCCTTCAACAATATTGTTTGTGGCGTTATTACGCAATATACACACATTATATATAAGTATATACCTGTTTTATTTACCATACCTGAACAAATAAGCTGGTATGTCGCCCAAAGACCATAGTGGCCATCAGTAAACAACATGCCAAGTCGTGCAGACGACGCTCCTCCCTCACCAAAATGGCGGCTCCCAACCTACTCCTCTCGCTGTTATCTCACAATATACACATGTTATATATAATTATCTACATTTGTGTTCACCATATCGAACCACTAAGCTGGTATGGTGAGTGCAGTCAATAAATGGTGGCCACACACAGTCAGAAAACGACGCCACAACCCTCCCTCCCACAGCCTTACTCCTCTCTCCATGGAGCACAGCGCTAAATATCACCACAATCCTGCTATTATCAGAATCCTGGTCAGTTTTATCACAGTCAGGGGGCTTTAGTAATACTATCACTGCTAAATAATAGCAGTATCATTTATATTATGGTATTTGTAGGCGATGCTGTGGTCACAAGCTGAACAGCGGTGCTGTGAGCTCGTGCTGCGTGCGCCAGCCTTGGTGGCTTGCTCAGTACTGACGCTCTAACACCCAAGAATGTTGGCCTGGATTTTTTTTCTAGGTGGCATCTGGCAACTATCGGTCATGGCTGTACTATAGCTGCCCCTATCCCAGGCGGGGCGTTTAAATTATAGCGCTAGACACGAAATCATATATAAATGATGTGCGCGGTTTCGGTTTTGTCACTGATATCATTTATGTATGATATGCGTGGTTGGAGGGTTAAGGGTTAATGATACCAAAGTTATGGTAATATGCTGGCTAGAATATTGAAAAAGATATAGCCTATAATGACCAAACCACACACCAGAAGATGAGGAGACGACGACGTTTCGGTCATCATCTCAACAACTGACTTGATGATGTCCAAGATGGGCCGAAACGTTGTCTCGTCATCTTCTGGTGTGTGGCTCGGTCATCATATCTTCTGCCACATTACTGTGACTCATCGTTTGCATACAGCCTACACAGCACACAGAGGAAACTCTACTTACCGTGTATTTTCCAACTTGGTGCTACCTGATGATTTTGTATTTTCAGTTATGTGTTCAACCTCCACCTCCTCTACCAAATGTCCTCTCTGATTTTGCTTTCTGTTCACTCTTCTGCTTACTTCCTTTGGTTGCTTCTGTGGACTTTCTGGGATCTCTGAACAATCTGATGCATGAACCTGGTGAAAAAATACACAATCTGAGTAACCCTGATCAACCGCGTACCTGATCAACCAGGCTGTGACTCATACGTCAGGCTGCGAGCAGCCGCGTCTAACAGCCTGGTTGATCAGTCCAGCAACCAGGAGGCCTGGTCGAAGACCGGGCCGCGGGGACACTAAGCCCCGGAAGCACCTCAAGGTAGCCTCAAGGTAGGTAACCCATGTCACTAACTTGCCTAAACCTGGGAACTTGCACGGATACTCAACTATAACAATTTAACATTGTGTTAACAAGGTAAACAACAAATTACAAAGAGTGATTGCATAATTAATAACAAACTATCAATAATCCGGGTTGTTTAGTTGAAAATAAAAATTATGGGCATTGAAAGTAGATATTCAAGTATTCCTCACAGATCATCTTAAACTTATATTTTTATGATGTCCAATTAATTTTTTTATTTTCTATTACTGAATTTTACACGTACAACTAATACAAACAAATGGAATTGTATGCAGAAATTAATAATGCCATAATACTAAATCAAGCTGCACAACCTAAACCTATAAATGAAACTAAAAACTGGTATTTCAACAAGCTTAATACAGCCATTGCCATTACAGTGCAACCTCTAATTTGGCAAAGTATATGGGACCAAACCTGATTCATTGTGTAGAATTTGCTGCATCCAGAGATGCCTTCAGGAGGCATTTATGTAATGCATTTTTTAGTAATAATACCATGCATAATTGTTTTATACTGTACTATTATTCAACCAAACAGTAATGAATCATACTGTAACTTTAAATACCTTATAAAAGGCATATTGTATATGTACATGTAGTAGTTTGCTCGAATCCTCTCGAGTTGCCATTTGCAATTCTAAACACCTCGTATGTAATTGGGTTACAAAGAATGGGTCACCAACTGTAAACAAACTGCCACCCCCACCACTCTCGATACCCACCTCAAGTGAGGGATAAATAGTGAGAATAGATAAGTGAGGGAGGGATCTTCTTGAGGTTATCTTGAGATGATTTCGGGGCTTTAGTGTCCCCGTGGCCCGGTCCTCGACCAGGCCTCCTCCCCCAGGAAGCAGCCCGTGACAGCTGACTAACACCCAGGTACCTATTTTACTGCTAGGTAACAGGGGCATAGGGTGAAAGAAACTCTGCCCATTGTTTCTCGCCGGCGCCTGGGATCGAACCCGGGACCACAGGATCACAAGTCCAGTGTGCTGTCCGCTCGGCCGACCAGGATGGGGGCAGTGAGGGAGGGAGGGATGGGGGCAGTGAGGGAGGTAGGGATGGGGGCAGTGAGGGAGGTAGGGATGGGGGCAGTGAGGGAGGGAGGGATGGGGGCAGTGAGGGAGGGAGGGATGGGGGCAGTGAGGGAGGTAGGGATGGGGGCAGTGAGGGAGGGAGGGATGGGGGCAGTGAGGGAGGGAGGGATGGGGGCAGTGAGGGAGGGAGGGATGGGGGCAGTGAGGGAGGGAGGGATGGGGGCAGTGAGGGAGGGAGGGATGGGGGCAGTGAGGGAGGGAGGGATGGGGGCAGTGAGGGAGGGAGGGATGGGGGCAGTGAGGGAGGGAGGGATGGGGGCAGTGAGGGAGGGAGGGATGGGGGCAGTGAGGGAGGGAGGGATGGGGGCAGTGAGGGAGGGAGGGATGGGGGCAGTGAGGGAGGGATGGGGGCAGTGAGGGAGGGATGGGGGCAGTGAGGCAGTGGTTGTCGGGAGCGGGTGTGTGTGTCGGGAGCGGGTGTGTCGAGAGCGGGTGTGGGTGTCGGGAGCGGGTGTGGGTGTGTGTCAGGAGCGGGTGTAGACTGGTGTGTGTGTATGTAATTACCTAAAGGAATTACCTAAATATAGTTACAGGATGAGAGCTACGCTCGTGGTGTCCCGTCTTCCCAATACTCTTTGTCATATAACGCTTTGAAACTACTGACGGTCTTGGCCTCCACCACCTTCTCACCTAACTTGTCCTAACAGTCTACCACTCTGTTTGTGAAAGTGAATTTTCTTTTCAAGTACGGTATTTCTTCGGCATCTGTGTTTAGTTAGTTTAAATCTATGACCTCTTGTTCTTAAAGTTCCAGGTCTCAGGAAATCTTCCCTATCGATTTTATCAATTCCTGTTTCTATTTTGTACATAGTGATCATAGCACCACTTTTTCTTCTGTCTTCTAGTTTTGGCATATTTAATGCCTCTAACCTCTCCTCGTTGCTCTTGCCCTTCAGTTCTGGGAGCCATTTAGTAGTATGTCTTTGCACCTTTTCCAGTTTGTTGATGTGCTTCCTAAGATAGGGGCACCACACAAGTAAGTAATTATCAATAGAAGGCACCAAACCGAGAAGGCTATGTAGCACCATCAAATGTGCGGGCTAATCAGAGGGCGCTAAATATCACCAAGGATGCCAATACGCGAACAGAAACGCATAAGGTGAATGATATCAAAATTATCCGAGTCACCAAGAATACTATTGAGAGACAAGCGACCGCGGGGGACGGTCGGAAAACAAGACACATGCTCATCCCGGAAATCAGGACATTCAACAAGGATATGTACAACTGTAAGAGGGACAATGCAATTAGGACAATAAGAAGCAGGGCTGCGCTCCATTAAGTGACCATGAGTTAAGCGAGTATGGCCAATACGCAACCTCGCCAGAGCCGTTTCCCATTGCCGGTTATGGTGGTAGGAGGACGGCCACGAGGACACACAACTTTTAAGAGAACGCAGTTTGTTACCAGTAACAGACGACCAACAACCCTGCCAACGGGTAAGGATGGAGGAATGGATAACCGGGTAAAAGTCCGAATAAGGAATACCTTTACGAGAGATGGGACAAGAGTGGACAGCCTCCCTGGCGGCAGCATCCGCACGCTCATTTAACACTTTCCGGCTCCAGACGAATGTAAAAAAAACAACCGTAAGTGCTCCCGGCGTTTTGCCGCGTAAGCGAAAAAACAAAAATGTGTATACTCTTTTTACTCTCCTGACCTTAGTTCTTGAGCTACGTATTTCATTTTGGTACCAACGTGTTCGCAATAAAATTCTCTAGAAGAACATCAGTAAAAAAAGTCACGAAACGTATAGGGATACCAGCACCAAATAAATAACTACGAAGATGACTCGCCGTGAGCGCCCAACAGCAACAAAATGTTTTTACTCTTGGGATTGTTATCACCTCCACACTTGTCCTACAGCGTTAATTTTGGTATCAATGGACTCGCAATGAAATTCCCAACACGGTGATATGAATATAAGCGTAGAATAATGATTGCGGCCCTCCCGCAAGAGTGTGGGAAGTGGTGAAATTGTTACCCGGTGTCGGTGACGGGACGACGCACGGCGCTTTGAAAGTTTATACTTATTTCATTCTCATGACATTATTATTCTATGTACGTCATTCATTTTTGTGTCAATGTGTTCGCAATAGAATGTTCTATGAGCCCGTAGGTAAAAAAGATCAACAAAGCGTAAGATAGAATAGCGCCAAATATAAAACAACGCTGGAACATATCAGTGAGAGTCAAACACACACAAAATGTTTTTACTTTTGTTATGTTTGTGAACCTTTCATGAACTTATTGTACCATGCAGCCTATTGGTGAAAAAGAGAGCCTCATGGCGCGCAGTTTGAAACAAACCCAAAGTAAATCGGATAAAAATTGAATTTTATACAAATATTTTAAAAGAAGACATAAGTTTATGTCCACATAGCGGAAGCGGGTAGGCGAAACAGGACGCCGGGAGGAGTCCTCATAGCCGGAAAGTGTTAAATTGACACCAATATGGCTGGGAATCCAACAAAACTCAACCGACTTAAATTTACTGTGAACAAGAAACAGCCAATGCTGGATCACGACAACCACTGGATGAACCGGATTAAAGGACCTGAGAGCCATGAAAGGCACTTCGAGAGTAAACAACAACTACAAAGGAAGATTGACAACGAGAGAGCAGGAGATGAAGAGCTTAGAGAATAGAATAAAGCTCCGCTGTGAAGATGCTAGTCTCCGGAGGTAAGCAACACATATAAGTGTGATCAGGAAAAACAACAGAGTAGCCAACACCGTCCGCAGACTTAGACCCATCAGTGACGA
Organism: Procambarus clarkii; assembly: GCF_040958095.1. NCBI lineage: Eukaryota > Metazoa > Arthropoda > Malacostraca > Decapoda > Cambaridae > Procambarus > Procambarus clarkii. Next base: position 5,542,323 of record NC_091173.1, read on the forward strand.
TGGAAACGGAGTGGAACTGAGAAGAAAGTGCTCAAGGAAAAGGCGTTTTAGAACCATAGGAGGGGTAAAAGCTTTAGGGATGCAGGTCAAGGACGTACAAAACTGCGAAAGGGGGACTCTCCATGGGGGCAAAGAAGAAACTACATGAGGAGAAATATTAGAAATACGAACGGAAAGAAAATCCTGTAAGCGAGATAACAGGACAGAAAGAGGGAGGCGGTGAAGAGGAACAGGAACCGCAGGAGGAGTAAAAGTTAAAGCACGACAGAGGCGAGAGGAAGGATGTTGCAAGGACTGCAACATAGATAGGAGGGATAGGAAGCCAGTGACAACATACAAGCTGAGGACGGGAGTCGAACAAAAGGCGCCAGAACTGAGGTGCAATCCAGTATGGTGCAAAGTATCAAGACGTCGAAGATTGGAAGGAGAAGCAGACGAGTAAGCAGAGCAACCATAATAGAGCTTAGACAGGGTGAGAGAGGAATGTAAAGCAAGGAGTGCGCGCCTATCCGCTTCCCAAGAAGAATGGGACAATACCCGAAGGAGGGTAAGGGCCTTAGAGCACTCAACACGGAGGTAAGAGATATGGGGAGACCAAGACAAACGAGTGTCAAAGAATAACCCCTAAAGCTTCGCGGAATCTTTGTACTTATGGGGATGACCATAAAGTGACAAAGAGGTATGAAGAACGACCTGTTTCCGAGTAAATGTCTTGGCACAAGTCTTAGTAGTAGAGAACGTGAAGCCATGATCGGTGGCCCAAGACGACACGGCATCAATTGCAAGTTGAAGCCTGCGTTGAAGGAGAGGCGAATCATCACGCTGACAGCAAAGGGTAAGATCATCGACATACAGAGAGGAGAAGACACCTGAAGGAAGAGAGGAAAGAAGACCATTGAGGGCAACCAGAAAAAGAGTAGTGCTCAGAATACTACCCTGGGGCACACCTTCGTATTGCTGAAAAGAGGCAGAGAGAGCGGTACCAAGTCGCACCCGAAAGGAACGACGAGAGAGGAAGCTGCGGAGAAAGAGAGGGAGATGACCACGAAGGCCAAAAGAATGAAGCTGGGATAGAATATGATATCGCCAAGTGGTGTCGAAAGCCTTTTCCAGGTCAAAAAGGACGGCAACAACGGAGGTCTTCGCAGCAAAAGCCGTACGAATATAGACCTCCACGTTCACCAGGACATCTGTTGTCCTGCGGCACTTGCGGAAACCAAATTGAGAAGGGGAGAGGAGGTGATGGTGTTCCAGGAACCACATCAGACGAACGTTAACCATACGTTCAAAGAGTTTGCAGACACAACTTGTAAGGGCAATAAGGTGAAAGTCCTTAGGGGATGTTCCCAGAGACCCTTGTTTGCGAACAGGAAGGACAACAGCATCGAGCCAGTCCTCAGGGACTGACGACGACTCCCAGATCCGATTATACAGACTCAGTAAATACTGAGACGTGCACAGAGGGAGATGGCAAAGCATCTCATAATGAATACAATCGGAACCCACCACCGTAGAACCGCAGAGGGCCAGGGCAGAACGAAGTTCGGAGAGAGAGAGAAGGGATCGTTATAGTGAAGTCGAAGACGAGTGCAGAAATCTAAAGGACGAGACTCAAGGACATGTTTACGAAGAAGGAAAGATTGGGGAAGATGAAGACCAGAGCTAACAGAAGAAAAGTGGGAACCCAGTTTGGTAGCGACCTGCAATGGGTCCGCCACAAGAGTACAACGGAGGTGAAGGATATCGGGAACGAACTTACCCGCTATCTTGCGGATATGCTTCCAGATCTGTGGCAGAGGAGTTTCGGATGTAATGGTGGCGACATAAGATGCCCAACATTCACGTTTAGCTGTACAGATGGCGCTACGGGCCACCGCACTCGCCATCCGAAAGAAAAGAAAAGAATCGGCCATCTGTTGATGGCGGTGTCTCTTCCAGCGGACAGCCCGAGCACAGTCTACATTCCACCAGGCAACGCACTTCCGTGGACCCCGAGAGGAAGAGCGAGGAATAGAGCGGAGGGCAGTGTCGAAGACAGTGTCATGAAAAACGAGGAGAGAGTGAGGGAGAGGTCAGAGAGAGCAGCACTGAGGGTAAAGAGGTTCCAGTCCGCTTTCGCAAACTGCCACCTAGGGAAGGAAAGGGGAGGGCGAAAAGAGAAAAAGGTAACAAGGATGGGGAAATGGTCACTGCCATGGAGATCATCAAGAACCTGCCATGTGAAATCTAAGTAAAGAGAAGACGAGCAAAGAGAAAGATCAAGACAGGAAAGGGTGCGAGTCCGAGAGTCCAAATGCGTGGGCTCACCAGAATTCATTAAAGACAGGGAAGAAGAGAGGATAAACGGCTCAAGAAGGCGACCCCGGGTGTTCGTCAGAACATCACCCCAAAGGAAATGACGACAATTGAAATCACCCAGCAGGAGCACAGGCTCCGGCAAGGAGTCCAGGTGGTATTTCAGATCAGGAAGAGAAAGCTGGACACTCGGGGGGAAGATAAATGGAACAAACAGTGTACCATTTCCCCACAAAGATACGAGCAGCAGAACAATGGAGAGGCAAAGGAAAAAGTAAGGGGACAAAGGGAACATCAGAGTGAATCAAGAGAGCTGAAGAGTTAGGAGCCCCAGCAACAGCTGGAGGGAGGGGGGGGGGGGGGAAGAAAGGACTAGCCACGAAAGCGACCAGGATAAGCACCAAGCATCGGCTCCTGGAGACAGACACAAAGGGGGAAAAATCGCGAAATCAGAAGTTGGAGTTCAAGGAAATTGGCGTAATAACCCCGAACGTTCCATTGAAGAATATTGAATGAGTTCCATTCTCATCGACGAGAAGAGAAAGGACAACAACAGAGAACAAGGATGAAACAAAGGTGAAAAAGCAACATAGCATGTTAAAGATCAGGGTCAGCAAAGTCAGGGTTAGGGGGCATGGGTAAACTGAGCAAAGACAGAGGGAAGAAAGCGGGAGAACAGACCAGACGTGGACACGCGGGGTCCGGAGGAGGAGAAGGAGGAAGAGTAGGAGGCAACCGAGAGGAGTAGTCAAGGACAGCGGCAGGAAGAGGGGGAGTAGAAAGAGGGGAGTGCACCTCAGCAAGGGCAGCAACCGAGAGGGAAGCGGGAGCCAAAGAAACCTTCATAGCAGGAACAGGGGCCGCAACCACCGAAATGGGAGGGGAAGGGGCGATAGAGTCAGAAATAGGGGCCGAGGAAGAAAGTGAAGCCTTCTTACCCGCCGGGGAGGAGGAAGGAGAGGAGCCAGGCTTACGCTTCTGACTTAAAGAGACAGGTGTACCAGCAACTACGTACTGGGCAACGGATTCCAGGGTCTCAACAGAAGCTGAACGAGAGCACACACGATGGTCGTTAGGAGAGTGATGGACATCAGCCCGCACTGACAGGCGGGTGGAAGAGGATGGGAAGGAGGATCGGAGGGAGACGAGGTAGAAGACACAGGAGACATGACAGACCGGGCAGAAAGAAGGGGAACCCCAGACAGGCGACCAGGAGGGGGACCCTTCGAGACAGAACTCAAAGGAACGGAGGAGGGGGCAGTGGGCGTATCAGAATCCAAGGCCCGGAAACGGTTGTGGGTCTGAGGAAGGTGGGAAGGACGAGGAGAGGAAGAGCGCAACACGCGAGCATAAGAGACGTTAGCATAAGGCGGGAGCCGGCGAACCTGGCGCCTCGCGTCAGGAAAAGATAAACGCTCCCGGTGCTTCAAGTTGAGGACGGCTGCCTCAAGCTTGTAATGGATACAGGCACGGGAGAAGGTAGGATGGGCCTCACCGCAGTTGAGGCAATAAGCCTGGGGAGAAGTGCACTCCGACTTAGAGTGAACTTCGCCCCCACACAAAGGACAGAGAGACAGTCCCAGAGCAGCGGAGGGCACCATGCCCAAACCTCCAGCACTTGTTACAAAGCCTAGGAGAAGGAATGTACTCTTGGAGAGAGCACCTGGCACTGGCAAGAATGACAGAGGATGGAAGGGTCCTACCATCAAAGGTAATTTTCACAAACCGAAGGGGTTGACGGCGACAACCACGAGGGGGACGAGTAAACGAGTGTACCCAGAGGACAGAATGGCCTTGGGGATCAAGGATATGCCGAATATCATCGTGGCAGTCCTGCAGATTCCGAACACCGGTCGCAACATGGGGCGGGAGGAGAATAGTGCCAACACTGGCATTCAACCGAACGTTCTTTGAGACCCGAACAAGGATCTCGCCAAGGCAGGATAAGGCAGCCAAGCGGGAAGCTGCATCCTGAGAAGGAGCAGCAACGACACATGTACCGAGACGAGTGGGGTTGAAGGTAACAGAGGCATCCACGGAATCAACAAGATGCCGATGGAGGGAGAAATCGTCAGGAGGCGCAGAATCAAGAGGGAGGAGATCAAAGTATTTGGCCCGTGAAGCAGGACCAAAGAAGGCCTGATACGCATCAGTATGGGAAGGAATCGAGGGAGTGCAGCTGTGGCGCGGACGGCATTGAGAACCCCCAGAGAGAGGGGTTAAAAGGAGGAGTAGTCACAACGAGAGACTTAGCCGCACCAGGGGACGAAGTGGTCAACACTGGGGGCTTGAAGCTCGACCCAACCACAGAGGAGGGAGGGGAGCTGGGAGAAGAAGTCAGGAGGGTCAGAGGAGCAAGGTCGGGGCTACAGAGCCCGGTCTTCCAATACAGGCCAACTCAGGGGCTTGGTCGCCCACCCCACAAGCCTGAGAGGGTACAACAGAAACATTCAAAGACATACAGACGAAGAGTGACAAATTCATCCACGAATGTGCCCCCATACCCACCATGGAGCCACAATTAGAGGCAGGACACCCAACAGGAAGCTATCACCGATCATGCCGGGGCCCCCTAGGGGTGCGTCGTGAGTATATGCCCCACAAATGCCATCTTAATAAGCGTCAGTTTGTCGAGATTGGGTTCAGCGACGAAAGGGGGGATTGACAATAAAAGGTTACCCTCGCTCGAGACGTTGGGTACTACAGTTCTACGGGTGCAAGAGTACAGCCGCCCACTAAGCCCTCATCACGGCGTCAACGGGCTGAACAGGGATGGGGGTGCCTAGCAACAAGTCTGTCCAATTACACTCATTAAAAAAAATTGAAGTTCCCCATAGTGACCTCCCCTTAAATCGAGTTTATCATCTGTTTCAATGTCCCCATTTTCTTCTAGATGATATCTTAAAGCTTATTTAATGTCTAACAGGACATGATCACTCTTTCCCAAGGGAGGAAGGTACTGGATGTCAAATATCTCTTCTTCTTTCCTGGTGAATACTAGATCCAGTACTGACGGTACAACTCCTTCCCTCATTCTTGTGGCCTGCTTTATATGTTGATGCAAGAATGTCTCCAAAATGAGGTTCACAAATCTGCATGTCCAAAAGTCCTCCGTTCTTGCTTCATAGGCCTCCCAGTCTATTGCTTTAAAGTTGAAGTCCCCCAGTATCAACAGTCGTGATTTATCTTTATCTGCTTGTACAATAAGATCTCTCATGACCATTATGAGGCCCTCTCGTTTGTCATCCAGTTCTTCCTTTGTCCATGTGTTGCTTGCTGGTGGGCTGTAGGCATTTAATATTATCAGCTTATCCTGATTCCAGAGTTGCAATGCCAATATGTCAATATCTCGAGAGTTTTCAAATATTAACTCTCTTACCTTCAGGTGTTCTTTCACCAGCACAGCCATTCCTCCCTTCCTAGTCTTCCTGGGTGTCAGTAGTGTCAGGAGCGGGTGTGTGTGTCAGGAGCGGGTGTGGGTGTCAGTAGTGGGTGTTGGGAGCAGGTGTGTGTGTCAGTAGTGGGTGTCTGGAGCGGGTGTGGGTGTCAGTAGTGGGTGTCGGGAGCGGGTGTGGGTGTCAGTAGTGGGTGTCGGGAGCGGGTGTGGGTGTCAGTAGTGGGTGTCAGGAGTGGGTGTTGGGAGCGGGTGTGGGTGTCAGGAGTGGGTGTCGGGAGCGGGTGTGGGTGTCAGGAGTGGGTGTCGGGAGCGGGTGTGGGTGTCAGTAGTGGGTGTCGGGAGCGGGTGTGGGTGTCAGTAGTGGGTGTCAGGAGTGGGTGTCGGGAGCGGGTGTGGGTGTCAGGAGTGGGTGTCGGGAGCGGGTGAGGGTGTCAGGAGTGGGTGTGTGTGTCAGGAGTGGGTGTCAGGAGCGGGTGTGGGTGTCAGTAGCGGGTGTTGGGAGCGGGTGTGGGTGTCAGTAGCGGGTGTCGGGAGGGGGTGTCAGGAGCGGGTGTGGGTGTCAGTAGTGGGTGTTGGGAGCGGTTGTGGGTGTCAGTAGTGGGTGTCGGGAGCGGGTGTGGGTGTCAGGAGCGGGTGTCGGGAGCGGATGTGGGTGTCAGTAGCGGGTGTCGGGAGCGGGTGCGGGTGTCGGGAGCGAGTGTGGGTGTAGGGAGCGAGTGTGGGTGTAGGGAGCGGGTGTGGGTGTCAGTAGTGGGTGTCGGGAGCGGGTGTGCGTGTCAGTAGTGGGTGTCGGGAGCGGGTGTGGGTGTCTGTAGTGGGTGTCGGGTGTGGGTGTCAGTAGTGGGTGTCGGGTGTGGGTGTCGGGAGCGGGTGTGGGTGTCAGGAGCGGGTGGGGGTGTCGGGAGCGGGTGGGGGTGTCGGGAGCGGGTGGGGGTGTCGGGAGCAGGTGGGGGTGTCGGGAGCGGGTGGGGGTGTCGGGAGCGGGTGGGGGTGTCGGGAGCGGGTGGGGGTGTCGGGAGCGGGTGGGGGTGTCGGGAGCGGGTGGGGGTGTCGGGAGCGGGTGGGGGTGTCGGGAGCGGGTGGGGGTGTCGGGAGCGGGTGGGGGTGTCGGGCGCGGGTGGGGGTGTCGGGAGCGGGTGGGGGTGTCGGGAGCGGGTGGGGGTGTCAGGAGCGGGTGGGGGTGTCGGGAGCGGGTGTGGGTGTCAGTAGCGGGTGTCGGGAGCGGGTGTGGGTGTCAGTAGTGGGTGTCGGGAGCGGGTGTGGGTGTCAGTAGCGGGTGTCGGGAGCGGGTGTGGGTGTCAGTAGTGGGTGTCGGGAGCGGGTGTCGGGAGCGAGTGTGGGTGTCGGGAGCGGGTGTCGGGAGCGGGTGTGGGTGTCAGTAGTGGGTGTCGGGAGCGAGTGTGGGTGTCGGGAGCGGGTGTCGGGAGCGAGTGTGGGTGTCGGGAGCGGATGTGGGTGTCAGGAGTGGGTGTCGGGAGCGGGTGTGGGTGTCAGTAGTGGGTGTCGGGAGCGAGTGTGGGTGTCGGGAGCGGGTGTGGGTGTCGGGAGCGGGTGTGGGTGTCAGAAGCGGGTGTGGGTGTCAGTAGTGGGTGTCGGGAGCGGGTGTGGGTGTCAGTAGTGGGTGTCGTGAGCGAGTGTGGGTGTCGGGAGCGGGTGTGGGTGTCGGGAGCGGGTGTGGGTGTCGGGAGCGGGTGTGGGTGTCGGGAGCGGGTGTGGGTGTCGGGAGCGGGTGTGGATGTCGGGAGCGGGTGTGGGTGTCAGTAGTGGGTGTCGGGAGCGGGTGTGGGTGTCAGTAGTGGGTGTCAGGAGTGGGTGTCGGGAGCGGGTGTGGGTGTCAGGAGTGGGTGTCGGGAGCGGGTGAGGGTGTCAGGAGTGGGTGTGTGTGTCAGGAGTGGGTGTCAGGAGTGGGTGTCAGGAGCGGGTGTGGGTGTCAGTAGCGGGTGTTGGGAGCGGGTGTGGGTGTCAGTAGCGGGTGTCGGGAGGGGGTGTCAGGAGCGGGTGTGGGTGTCAGTAGTGGGTGTTGGGAGCGGTTGTGGGTGTCAGTAGTGGGTGTCGGGAGCGGGTGTGGGTGTCAGGAGCGGGTGTCGGGAGCGGATGTGGGTGTCAGTAGCGGGTGTCGGGAGCGGGTGCGGGTGTCGGGAGCGAGTGTGGGTGTAGGGAGCGAGTGTGGGTGTAGGGAGCGGGCGTGGGTGTCAGTAGTGGGTGTCGGGAGCGGGTGTGGTTGTCGGGAGCGGGTGTGCGTGTCAGTAGTGGGTGTCGGGAGCGGGTGTGGGTGTCTGTAGTGGGTGTCGGGTGTGGGTGTCAGTAGTGGGTGTCGGGTGTGGGTGTCGGGAGCGGGTGTGGGTGTCAGGAGCGGGTGGGGGTGTCGGGAGCGGGTGGGGGTGTCGGGAGCGGGTGGGGGTGTCGGGAGCGGGTGGGGGTGTCGGGAGCGGGTGGGGGTGTCGGGAGCGGGTGGGGGTGTCGGGAGCGGGTGGGGGTGTCGGGAGCGGGTGGGGGTGTCGGGAGCGGGTGGGGGTGTCGGGAGCGGGTGGGGGTGTCGGGAGCGGGTGGGGGTGTCGGGAGCGGGTGGGGGTGTCGGGAGCGGGTGTGGGTGTCAGTAGCGGGTGTCGGGAGCGGGTGTGGGTGTCAGTAGTGGGTGTCGGGAGCGGGTGTGGGTGTCAGTAGCGGGTGTCGGGAGCGGGTGTGGGTGTCAGTAGTGGGTGTCGGGAGCGGGTGTCGGGAGCGAGTGTGGGTGTCGGGAGCGGGTGTCGGGAGCGGGTGTGGGTGTCAGTAGTGGGTGTCGGGAGCGAGTGTGGGTGTCGGGAGCGGGTGTCGGGAGCGAGTGTGGGTGTCGGGAGCGGATGTGGGTGTCAGGAGTGGGTGTCGGGAGCGGGTGTGGGTGTCAGTAGTGGGTGTCGGGAGCGAGTGTGGGTGTCGGGAGCGGGTGTGGGTGTCGGGAGCGGGTGTGGGTGTCAGAAGCGGGTGTGGGTGTCAGTAGTGGGTGTCGGGAGCGGGTGTGGGTGTCAGTAGTGGGTGTCGTGAGCGAGTGTGGGTGTCGGGAGCGGGTGTGGGTGTCGGGAGCGGGTGTGGGTGTCGGGAGCGGGTGTGGGTGTCGGGAGCGGGTGTGGATGTCGGGAGCGGGTGTGGATGTCGGGAGCGGGTGTGGGTGTCGGGAGCGGGTGTGGGTGTCGGGAGCGGGTGTGGGTGTCGGGAGCGGGTGTGGGTGTCGGGAGCGGGTGTGGGTGTCGGGAGCGGGTGTGGGTGTCGGGAGCGGGTGTGGGTGTCGGGAGCGGGTGTGGGTGTCGGGAGCGGGTGTGGGTGTCGGGAGCGGGTGTGGGTGTCAGAAGCGGGTGTGGGTGTCAGTAGTGGGTGTCGGGAGCGGGTGTGGGTGTCGGGAGCGGGTGTGGGTGTCAGTAGTGGGTGTCGGGAGCGGGTGTGGGTGTCAGTAGCGGGTGTCAGGAGCGGGTGTGTGCCAGTAGTGGGTGTCGGGAGCGGGTGTGGGTGTCGGGAGCGGGTGTGGGTGTCAGTAGTGGGTGTCGGGAGCGGGTGTGGGTGTCAGTAGTGGGTGTCAGGAGCGGGTGTGGGTGTCAGTAGTGGGTGTCGGGAGCGGGTGTGGGTGTCAGTAGCGGGTGTCAGGAGCGGGTGTGTGCCAGTAGTGGGTGTCGGGAGCGGGTGTCAGAGCGGGTGTGTGTGTCAGTAGTGGGTGTCAGGAGCGGGTGTGGGTGTCAGTAGCGGGTGTCGGGAGCGGGTGTGGGTGTCAGTAGCGGGTGTCGGGAGCGGGTGTGGGTGTCAGGAGCGGGTGTGTGTGTCAGTAGTGGGTGTCAGGAGCGGGTGTGTGTGTCAGTAGTGGGTGTCAGGAGCGGGTGTGTGTGTCAGTAGTGGGTGTCAGGAGCGGGTGTGTGTGTCAGTAGTGGGTGTCAGGAGCGGGTGTGGGTGTCAGTAGCGGGTGTCAGGAGCGGGTGTGTGTGTCAGTAGTGGGTGTCAGGAGCGGGTGTGTGTGTCAGTAGTGGGTGTCAGGAGCGGGTGTGTGTGTCAGTAGTGGGTGTCAGGAGCGGGTGTGGGTGTCAGTAGCGGGTGTGGGTGCCGGGAGCGGCTGTGGGTGTCGGGAGCGGGTGTGTGTGTGTCAGTAGTGGGTGTCGGGAACGGGTGTGGGTGTCGGGAGCGGGTGTGGGTGTTAGTAGTGGGTGTCGGGAGCGGGTGTGGGTGTCAGTAGTGGGTGTCGGGAACGGGTGTGGGTGTCAGTAGTGGGTGTCGGGTGTTGGTGTCAGTAGTGGGTGTCGGGAGCGGGTGTGGGTGTCAGTAGTGGATGTCAGTAGCGGGTGTGGGTGTCAGTAGTGGGTGTCTGGAGCGGGTGTCAGTAGTGGGTGTCGGGAGCGGGTGTGGGTGTCGGGAGCGGGTGTGGGTGTCGGGAGCGGGTGTGGGTGTCGGGAGCGGGTGTGGGTGTCGGGAGCGGGTGTGGGTGTCGGGAGCGGGTGTGGGTGTCGGGAGCGGGTGTGGGTGTCGGGAGCGGGTGTGGGTGTCGGGAGCGGGTGTGGGTGTCGGGAGCGGGTGTGGGTGTCGGGAGCGGGTGTGGGTGTCGGGAGCGGGTGTGGGTGTCGGGAGCGGGTGTGGGTGTCGGGAGCGGGTGTGGGTGTCGGGAGCGGGTGTGGGTGTCGGGAGCGGGTGTGGGTGTCAGTAGTGGGTGTCGGGAGCGGGTGTGGGTGTTAGTAGTGGGTGTCGGGAGCGGGTGTGGGTGTCGGGAGCGGGTGTGGGTGTCGGGAGCGGGTGTGGGTGTCGGGAGCGGGTGTGGGTGTCGGGAGCGGGTGTGGGTGTCAGTAGTGGGTGTCGGGAGCGGGTGAGGGTGTCAGGAGTGGGTGTGTGTGTCAGGAGTGGGTGTCAGGAGCGGGTGTGGGTGTCAGTAGCGGGTGTTGGGAGCGGGTGTGGGTGTCAGTAGCGGGTGTCGGGAGGGGGTGTCAGGAGCGGGTGTGGGTGTCAGTAGTGGGTGTTGGGAGCGGTTGTGGGTGTCAGTAGTGGGTGTCGGGAGCGGGTGTGGGTGTCAGGAGCGGGTGTCGGGAGCGGATGTGGGTGTCAGTAGCGGGTGTCGGGAGCGGGTGCGGGTGTCGGGAGCGAGTGTGGGTGTAGGGAGCGAGTGTGGGTGTAGGGAGCGGGCGTGGGTGTCAGTAGTGGGTGTCGGGAGCGGGTGTGCGTGTCAGTAGTGGGTGTCGGGAGCGGGTGTGGGTGTCTGTAGTGGGTGTCGGGTGTGGGTGTCAGTAGTGGGTGTCGGGTGTGGGTGTCGGGAGCGGGTGTGGGTGTCAGGAGCGGGTGGGGGTGTCGGGAGCGGGTGGGGGTGTCGGGAGCGGGTGGGGGTGTCGGGAGCAGGTGGGGGTGTCGGGAGCGGGTGGGGGTGTCGGGAGCGGGTGGGGGTGTCGGGAGCGGGTGGGGGTGTCGGGAGCGGGTGGGGGTGTCGGGAGCGGGTGGGGGTGTCGGGAGCGGGTGGGGGTGTCGGGCGCGGGTGGGGGTGTCGGGAGCGGGTGGGGGTGTCGGGAGCGGGTGGGGGTGTCAGGAGCGGGTGGGGGTGTCGGGAGCGGGTGTGGGTGTCAGTAGCGGGTGTCGGGAGCGGGTGTGGGTGTCAGTAGTGGGTGTCGGGAGCGGGTGTGGGTGTCAGTAGCGGGTGTCGGGAGCGGGTGTGGGTGTCAGTAGTGGGTGTCGGGAGCGGGTGTCGGGAGCGAGTGTGGGTGTCGGGAGCGGGTGTCGGGAGCGGGTGTGGGTGTCAGTAGTGGGTGTCGGGAGCGAGTGTGGGTGTCGGGAGCGGGTGTCGGGAGCGAGTGTGGGTGTCGGGAGCGGATGTGGGTGTCAGGAGTGGGTGTCGGGAGCGGGTGTGGGTGTCAGTAGTGGGTGTCGGGAGCGAGTGTGGGTGTCGGGAGCGGGTGTGGGTGTCGGGAGCGGGTGTGGGTGTCAGAAGCGGGTGTGGGTGTCAGTAGTGGGTGTCGGGAGCGGGTGTGGGTGTCAGTAGTGGGTGTCGTGAGCGAGTGTGGGTGTCGGGAGCGGGTGTGGGTGTCGGGAGCGGGTGTGGGTGTCGGGAGCGGGTGTGGGTGTCGGGAGCGGGTGTGGGTGTCGGGAGCGGGTGTGGATGTCGGGAGCGGGTGTGGGTGTCAGTAGTGGGTGTCGGGAGCGGGTGTGGGTGTCAGTAGTGGGTGTCAGGAGTGGGTGTCGGGAGCGGGTGTGGGTGTCAGGAGTGGGTGTCGGGAGCGGGTGAGGGTGTCAGGAGTGGGTGTGTGTGTCAGGAGTGGGTGTCAGGAGCGGGTGTGGGTGTCAGTAGCGGGTGTTGGGAGCGGGTGTGGGTGTCAGTAGCGGGTGTCGGGAGGGGGTGTCAGGAGCGGGTGTGGGTGTCAGTAGTGGGTGTTGGGAGCGGTTGTGGGTGTCAGTAGTGGGTGTCGGGAGCGGGTGTGGGTGTCAGGAGCGGGTGTCGGGAGCGGATGTGGGTGTCAGTAGCGGGTGTCGGGAGCGGGTGCGGGTGTCGGGAGCGAGTGTGGGTGTAGGGAGCGAGTGTGGGTGTAGGGAGCGGGCGTGGGTGTCAGTAGTGGGTGTCGGGAGCGGGTGTGGTTGTCGGGAGCGGGTGTGCGTGTCAGTAGTGGGTGTCGGGAGCGGGTGTGGGTGTCTGTAGTGGGTGTCGGGTGTGGGTGTCAGTAGTGGGTGTCGGGTGTGGGTGTCGGGAGCGGGTGTGGGTGTCAGGAGCGGGTGGGGGTGTCGGGAGCGGGTGGGGGTGTCGGGAGCGGGTGGGGGTGTCGGGAGCGGGTGGGGGTGTCGGGAGCGGGTGGGGGTGTCGGGAGCGGGTGGGGGTGTCGGGAGCGGGTGGGGGTGTCGGGAGCGGGTGGGGGTGTCGGGAGCGGGTGGGGGTGTCGGGAGCGGGTGGGGGTGTCGGGAGCGGGTGGGGGTGTCGGGAGCGGGTGGGGGTGTCGGGAGCGGGTGTGGGTGTCAGTAGCGGGTGTCGGGAGCGGGTGTGGGTGTCAGTAGTGGGTGTCGGGAGCGGGTGTGGGTGTCAGTAGCGGGTGTCGGGAGCGGGTGTGGGTGTCAGTAGTGGGTGTCGGGAGCGGGTGTCGGGAGCGAGTGTGGGTGTCGGGAGCGGGTGTCGGGAGCGGGTGTGGGTGTCAGTAGTGGGTGTCGGGAGCGAGTGTGGGTGTCGGGAGCGGGTGTCGGGAGCGAGTGTGGGTGTCGGGAGCGGATGTGGGTGTCAGGAGTGGGTGTCGGGAGCGGGTGTGGGTGTCAGTAGTGGGTGTCGGGAGCGAGTGTGGGTGTCGGGAGCGGGTGTGGGTGTCGGGAGCGGGTGTGGGTGTCAGAAGCGGGTGTGGGTGTCAGTAGTGGGTGTCGGGAGCGGGTGTGGGTGTCAGTAGTGGGTGTCGTGAGCGAGTGTGGGTGTCGGGAGCGGGTGTGGGTGTCGGGAGCGGGTGTGGGTGTCGGGAGCGGGTGTGGGTGTCGGGAGCGGGTGTGGATGTCGGGAGCGGGTGTGGATGTCGGGAGCGGGTGTGGGTGTCGGGAGCGGGTGTGGGTGTCGGGAGCGGGTGTGGGTGTCGGGAGCGGGTGTGGGTGTCGGGAGCGGGTGTGGGTGTCGGGAGCGGGTGTGGGTGTCGGGAGCGGGTGTGGGTGTCGGGAGCGGGTGTGGGTGTCGGGAGCGGGTGTGGGTGTCGGGAGCGGGTGTGGGTGTCAGAAGCGGGTGTGGGTGTCAGTAGTGGGTGTCGGGAGCGGGTGTGGGTGTCGGGAGCGGGTGTGGGTGTCAGTAGTGGGTGTCGGGAGCGGGTGTGGGTGTCAGTAGCGGGTGTCAGGAGCGGGTGTGTGCCAGTAGTGGGTGTCGGGAGCGGGTGTGGGTGTCGGGAGCGGGTGTGGGTGTCAGTAGTGGGTGTCGGGAGCGGGTGTGGGTGTCAGTAGTGGGTGTCAGGAGCGGGTGTGGGTGTCAGTAGTGGGTGTCGGGAGCGGGTGTGGGTGTCAGTAGCGGGTGTCAGGAGCGGGTGTGTGCCAGTAGTGGGTGTCGGGAGCGGGTGTCAGAGCGGGTGTGTGTGTCAGTAGTGGGTGTCAGGAGCGGGTGTGGGTGTCAGTAGCGGGTGTCGGGAGCGGGTGTGGGTGTCAGTAGCGGGTGTCGGGAGCGGGTGTGGGTGTCAGGAGCGGGTGTGTGTGTCAGTAGTGGGTGTCAGGAGCGGGTGTGTGTGTCAGTAGTGGGTGTCAGGAGCGGGTGTGTGTGTCAGTAGTGGGTGTCAGGAGCGGGTGTGTGTGTCAGTAGTGGGTGTCAGGAGCGGGTGTGGGTGTCAGTAGCGGGTGTCAGGAGCGGGTGTGTGTGTCAGTAGTGGGTGTCAGGAGCGGGTGTGTGTGTCAGTAGTGGGTGTCAGGAGCGGGTGTGTGTGTCAGTAGTGGGTGTCAGGAGCGGGTGTGGGTGTCAGTAGCGGGTGTGGGTGCCGGGAGCGGCTGTGGGTGTCGGGAGCGGGTGTGTGTGTGTCAGTAGTGGGTGTCGGGAACGGGTGTGGGTGTCGGGAGCGGGTGTGGGTGTTAGTAGTGGGTGTCGGGAGCGGGTGTGGGTGTCAGTAGTGGGTGTCGGGAACGGGTGTGGGTGTCAGTAGTGGGTGTCGGGTGTTGGTGTCAGTAGTGGGTGTCGGGAGCGGGTGTGGGTGTCAGTAGTGGATGTCAGTAGCGGGTGTGGGTGTCAGTAGTGGGTGTCTGGAGCGGGTGTCAGTAGTGGGTGTCGGGAGCGGGTGTGGGTGTCGGGAGCGGGTGTGGGTGTCGGGAGCGGGTGTGGGTGTCGGGAGCGGGTGTGGGTGTCGGGAGCGGGTGTGGGTGTCGGGAGCGGGTGTGGGTGTCGGGAGCGGGTGTGGGTGTCGGGAGCGGGTGTGGGTGTCGGGAGCGGGTGTGGGTGTCGGGAGCGGGTGTGGGTGTCGGGAGCGGGTGTGGGTGTCGGGAGCGGGTGTGGGTGTCGGGAGCGGGTGTGGGTGTCAGTAGTGGGTGTCGGGAGCGGGTGTGGGTGTTAGTAGTGGGTGTCGGGAGCGGGTGTGGGTGTCGGGAGCGGGTGTGGGTGTCGGGAGCGGGTGTGGGTGTCGGGAGCGGGTGTGGGTGTCGGGAGCGGGTGTGGGTGTCAGTAGTGGGTGTCGGGAGCGGGTGTGGGTGTCAGGAGCGGGTGGGGGTGTCGGGAGCGGGTGGGGGTGTCGGGAGCGGGTGGGGGTGTCGGGAGCGGGTGGGGGTGTCGGGAGCGGGTGGGGGTGTCGGGAGCGGGTGGGGGTGTCGGGAGCGGGTGGGGGTGTCGGGAGCGGGTGGGGGTGTCGGGAGCGGGTGGGGGTGTCGGGAGCGGGTGGGGGTGTCGGGAGCGGGTGGGGGTGTCGGGAGCGGGTGGGGGTGTCAGTAGTGGGCGTCAGGAGCGGGTGGGGGTGTCGGGAGCGGGTGGGGGTGTCGGGAGCGGGTGGGGGTGTCGGGAGCGGGTGGGGGTGTCGGGAGCGGGTGTGGGTGTCAGTAGTGGGTGTCAGGAGCGGGTGGGGGTGTCGGGAGCGGGTGGGGGTGTCGGGAGCGGGTGGGGGTGTCGGGAGCGGGTGGGGGTGTCGGGAGCGGGTGGGGGTGTCGGGAGCGGGTGGGGGTGTCAGTAGCGGGTGTCGGGAGCGGGTGTGGGTGTCAGTAGCGGGTGTCGGGAGCGGGTGTGGGTGTCAGGAGCGGGTGTGTGTGTCAGTAGTGGGTGTCAGGAGCGGGTGTGTGTGTCAGTAGTGGGTGTCAGGAGCGGGTGTGTCAGTAGTGGGTGTCGGGAGCGGGTGTGGGTGTCAGGAGCGGGTGTGTGTGTCAGTAGTGGGTGTCGGGAGCGGGTGTGTGTGTCAGTAGTGGGTGTCGGGAGCGGGTGTGTGTGTGTCAGTAGTGGGTGTCGGGAACGGGTGTGGGTGTCAGTAGTGGGTGTCGGGAACGGGTGTGGGTGTCAGTAGTGGGTGTCGGGAACGGGTGTGGGTGTCAGTAGTGGGTGTCGGGAACGGGTGTGGGTGTCAGTAGTGGGTGTCGGGAGCGGGTGTGGGTGTCAGTAGTGGGTGTCGGGAGCGGGTGTGGGTGTCAGTA